>NW_028244250.1:0-75664 GCF_964263255.1 Lissotriton vulgaris | reverse complement strand
GAGCGCTGCGGAACCCGGTGTCTGTGAACATGAATTGGATTATATTTATATATATATTTATATATATAGATATATACATATATATATTCACTGAAAAAACCATAGGTTTGACACATGTTATAGTTAGCTGGAAATTTTACTGACATAAAACCAATGAAATTCCACGTTATAGTTAGTTGGACTCACTATAACTTGCGCGTGCAATGCACTGCTGATGACGTCACATATTACATCACTCATGACATGGTCAGTGACATCACTCATGACATCACTGATGACACCATCCAGTGAATATGTGTCTTTCTGAAAAATAAATATTAGTGAGTAATGTTTAAATATTTAAATATATATATTAGTGTTTCACTTTGTGTATAAGTGGCTACATGTGTTGGTAAGTAGCTACATGCGTATGTATATGGGTTATTAGATGTTTCTCTTAGTATCAGTATGAGTGTCTATATGGTTTGGTGGGGGTATTACTTAGCACATAGATGCATGAGTGACTGACTCTCTGTTTCTATGTGTTTTGAAGACAGCATATGTGCAGGACTGTATGGGTGGATGAGTATGTATATGTGTTTGTTAGTGACTGAATGACTGTCTCACTAGTGTCTTTATCAGTAACTACATATGTTTTAATCTAGTATATGTGAATATTGATGTATATAAGTGAGTATATGTGAGAGTAAGAGATTGTAAGAGTTCCTGTTTAAATAAGTATGTGTTTCTATAAGTGATTGTTTAAGAGAATAAATATGTGTAATTTTCAATAGAAGTAAGGTGGAAGTGTGTGTATAACTCTATATTCAAATAAATGGATGTTCAATAGTTTATTTGCACGTGTGAGTATGTCTGTGAGTAACTTTTCGATGATTGTCGGTGTGTAACAGGATGTATAGGTGTATCATTTCATATGATGAGTGAGTATATGTATGAGTGGATGTGTATATATATGGTGGAATTACTGAATTACTTGTTGTAACTGATATGGGTATCTGCATTTTTTTTTAAATTTCAGTTTCTATTTTTGAATATGTGTTTCAAGGGTTACATTACAGTGAAAGGAGGTCTGTCACTATGTCACAAGGATGGTGTCATCAGTGATGTCACTGACCATGTCATGAGTGATGTAATATGTGACGTCATCAGCAGTGCATTGCACGCGCAAGTTATAGTGAGTCCAACTAACTATAACGTGGAATTTCATTGGTTTTATGTCAGTAAAATTTCCAGCTAACTATAACATGTGTCAAACCTATGGTTTTTTCAGTGAATTTCATAGGTTTTTTAAATGCTACTTCCTAACTATAACGTGTGTAAAACCTATGGTTTTTTCTGTGAATTTCATTGGTTTTTAAAATGCTAATTCAGAAAAATGTTGTGTATGCAACCTATACTTTTGGCAATAAAGTTCTGGCAATATTTTTTTCGAAAACAAGCCGTTTTCTTCACTGTTCAAGTTGCATAGAGACTCCTTGTAAAGCAATACAGAATTCGAAAGTCTGTACCTTGCCTTTTTTTAAACACATTAAAATTTGTCTGTAAATAAAAATAGCCTTACTAAACTTTCGTGCGCGACCCGGTGTGCGCACTCTCGGCAACAGTTGTCAATAAAATGGATATCGCATTCCCAGGCTTTCGTGCGCGACCGAGTGCGCGCACAGGCCTATATATTTCGTAAAAACCTTGCGATTTGAACTTATTGAATTTCTTCATACACCCCTCAAAGAACTTATAGTACGTCAAAGAGACTGTACCTAGACTTCTTTTTTATTCTTATGAAACTTTTCAGTAAATGGAGCCGAATGTCTTTTTAAACTTTCGTGTGTTACCGGATGTACACACCTTGGTATTTTTTTTAGAAATATAAAACGTTTCATACTTTAACAATTGTGCGCTTAAATCCAGCTCAGAAGATATACAAAATCATGATGGTAGTTGGTTCAACCCGGACCGTTTATTAGAGGTAGATCGTCCGACTCCACCGGAAGACACCCCTAATAAAAAGGACATATATATAAAATGCGGACTAGCCGCTGTATCGTGCTAGCAAACTATAACATATAAATCGTTAGAAAAAACAAAAGGAATCGAGCAAAATCAGTAGGCCACTGATGAGATCTTTTTTTGACCTCGCTAAAATAGAAAAATCAGGAACAACCCCTCATGAGAAATATGAAACTAGTGAGAGAAACCGAGCTCGACGCCATGATGGCTGCAAGACAGCTCGGCTCCGCCGCCCACCCCACCCAAAATAACGACAACTATTATAAAGATACACAACACACCAGCAAAGTAACAGGGTAAAACGTTTTATTAAATAACTATTTACATGGCAGCCTACTGCAACATGAAAACAACACTTTCAATTGGTTCTTAATAGTTTCAATTCTGGAATTTACACGCAGCACTCCACCCACTTCCCTCACTATCTTTTCTACTCTCAAGAGACAACAACGTCCTACATCTTTCGGAAGACTTTGGTGAAATGGCTACCGTATCTCATTCATCTTCCGAATCTGACCAACATGATCGACTACCTTTAATAAGAAAAAATAAATCTTTCATCTGGCAATTTTTCACTTATCCTGAAGATCAAAAGAAAGTGAATGCACCAAAAGTAACCTGCACGATATGTGACTTGGTTCTCTCAAGAAGAAATCCAGCAAAAAAATATTTCTTTTCCATACATACCATGGTGCGGCATGTCAAACAAGTGCACCCTCTGCAATTTGCAGAGGCAACGACAAGAGCCCTGGCCACGCTATTACCATTAGAGGTGGCCAGCACATCTTCTGATCGACGACCTGTATCTCCATGGAGTGCAGAGATGGACTTCAGATATTTAACTATATATGGTCTATAACCTATGGTTTTTCCAGTGTTTTTCTTTGGTTTTTTAATAGCAAATATCAAAAGCTTTTTTGTGGAAAATGACTAAAATTAGGTATACATAAGCGGCGTTCATTTATGTTCACCACAGCCATTGTTAAAAGTAAAGTGAAAGTCGCGAAACAGTGGCCACGCCATCTAGTCCCTTTTAGGCGCCATCATGCATGTAAGTAACAGCCATTTTCTGTGTCATGGCCTCTCTGTCCACTGCCAATAGCCTATGATTGTTCGAAATTGGTTCTCTTTGGGTCATTCTCTGTTCACAAATAAGCATAAAGTCGCAATACTCTATTTAGTTTTTGCAGATAGTGAAGGATAGGTAGTGCACACTTTTGTCCCCTTTGTAACCCGTCATGCCTATCTCTGCCCCGTTTGATGGTAGTTGGTTCAACCCGGACCGTTTATTAGAGGTAGATCGTCCGACTCCACCGAAGGACCTCCCTAATAAAAAGGACATATATATAAAATGTGGACTATCCGCTGTATCGTGCTAGCAAACTATAACATATAAATCGTTAGAAAAAACATGAAACTAGAGAGAGGAACCGAGCTCGACGCCATGATGGCTGCAAGACAGCTCGGCTCCGCCACCCACCCCTCCCAAAATAACGACAAACACTATGCAAATATTATAAATATATACAACACACCAGCAAAGTAACAGGATAAAACGTTTTATTAAATAACTATTTACATGGAACCTACTGCAACATGAAAACAACACTTCTAATTGCTTCTTAGTAGTTTCAATTCTGAAATTGAACACCCAGTACATCCAGAGGTCATGTCCGACAAGTTGTGTGGGGGGATGCCTTGCTAATGCCGCCACCCCCACCACCTTCTGTAGGAAGGACTCTGGATATCCTTGGTCCCTGAGAGGCTTCGATGTCCCTGCCTTGCACAAATGTCATAAGTTCTGGATGTTGAGAGCCATACTTCAGGGTCCGACAAGTTGTGTGGGGGGATGCCTTGCTAATGCCGCCACCCCCACCACCTTCTGTAGGAAGGACTCTGGATATACTTGGTCCCTGAGAGGCTTCGATGTCCCTGCCTTGCACAAATGTCATAAGTTCTGAATGTTGAGTGCCATACTTCAGGGTCCAAGAAACGCGGACTCGGAGGGGGCGCTTGGCTCCTGCCCCCTCCCCAAGTCTTGTTCCCCTGGTATGGCCTAAGATCGCCCCCGACATAGGCGGCCGGCTCCCGGGGTCAGGCGGAACTTCTTGCCTTTTGATGCCTCTTCCATTCTGGACCTTGTCCCACAATCCGTTTGACCTGAAGACACGTCCTGCGGTGCCCTGGTCCAACCATCACATTTACACCATCTCACCCGCCATCCGGCTGAATTGCACCCACTCTTCCGATACAGCGACAGGCGGCTGCCACGGAGCTCAGGAAATGGCGGTCGGCTCCACAGACTTGGGCCTGGCCTGCAAGGATGGCTCTGGGCAACCCTGGAACTCGGACGCTTGACTGCTAGGGCATGAGCCCCATTCCCAAAAGCATCCCGTCAGCCTTGAAGATTCTACAAGAGTCACCGAGGCCCCCGACTCCTGCAGACTTCCGGTGGGGAGCGACTGCCATGATTGCTCGCGGAATGGCCACGACGTAGCCACGGGGTGCTCTCATGCTGACGCCAGGTTCAGTCTGAAACATCCAGAAACACTGTAGACTACCAATTCGATCAGTTCGGGTGGAGCCCCAACGACGTATCGCGTTCTTGCGTAATCCGTCATATGACGCGCCGCGTTAGCGCACCCGGAAGTGCTCCGGTGCGCGAGGCGCGAAGCGCAGCTTCCCGGAAGCAATGCGGAGCGCGTAACGTAAGCAATTACATTTCAGTTGGTTCTCCCTCACAATATTTTCAATGTCACATAAAAGTCACCCATCACCCACTGCCATCTCTGGCTGTTTCCATGGTAACACCTCATTCTGCACCTGGCTGAAGGAACAGGTCAAAAGTTCATATCTCAACGTTCTACAGCAAAGTAACAACACTGTTTTCCCTCCAGAAACACCTGCCAATCCACAGCTCTGTTACATGTCTTTTTTTTTCACACCCAATAGTACTTTTCGTTTAACATAAACATTAACATGCAACGTACTGTTCAATCTCCACTTCTTACAATCAACCAATCATTTTTATTTTTTAAACCACACCCAGCCTCTTCCTTTTTCTTTATTTAAAATTTCAACTTCTAACTACCATTCCACTTCCAGAACCGATCGGAGGACGACTATAAATCCCTTGAAAATGAAGGTCTGGCTAATAGGACACAGTTATATTCACTAGAGTGAAAAATATGCAGTAAGCAGACGAATTTGCAACCTCAGCTTACCAAATGTACACATAACATGGATTTCCAAAAGAGGATTCGAAATGTCACTCATTGATTCCATTGGTGAAAACTTTTATGCATCTCCCAGAACCAGACCTTATAATTGTGCACTGTGGTGGAAACGATCTAGGCACAATCACTGGGGTAGGTCTGGAAATGCTTCTAAAAGACACCTTTCGACAATTGATGACACTTTTTCCTCGATCTGCCTTGGTATATTCCAATATATGCCAAAGACAGAAATGGAATTGGTCCAATCACCATTGTGCACAATTTGAGAAAGCAAGGAGACATGTAAATAAATCTGTTTCTGCGTTCCTCAGAGATTAAAGCATGGGTTCTATTTACCACAACAACTTGCGATACCACATGCAAGACGTCTATAGGAGAGACGGTGTTCATTTCACGAATGAGGGAAACAGAATCTTCCTCTGCAACATCAGGCTCTGCATCGGTACTTACTTATAAATGCAGAAAAGACTCAATTAACACAATGGCTCTTTTCAGAGCCACCTTATATCTAAGCACTCAAACTTCTGATTTATCTCCATTTTCACACTCTTGTAAAAAGGTGTGCGCGACCGAGTGCACGCACCACGCAACTTTAAAAAAAAAATATATATATATATATTTTCGCCTTTAAGGGCCTTACTGCACCCCCTGAGAAAACCTACGCAGCAAAACAATCTCTACCTTCTCCCCTTTCCATATTCCAACGCTTTGAAATCAACAATATATTTACTCGCAATGACAAAATGGCGGTCAAAACTTCCTGATTTCCTTCGAATCGAACGTTAACAGACGTCACGCAACAAAATTCCGCTCGCGCGCGCAGCCGTTTGGGTGCGCGCACATGTGCGCGCGTATAGATATATAATTGACTTTAACTTTAATTTCCTCAGCAACTACTGAACGGATTTACACCATTCCAAAAAAAGCGTAATATGCGAGCCGGACTGTACAGTTTTGCCAACTTTCTTATAAATCCATTCACCCATTCGACCTGTAGCCGAGTCTAAAGGTCCTATGGAAAATAACATGGAGAAAACACGTTTTTGGACCCCCCTTTTATCTCAGCCCCCACTTGACCAATCCCCCCCAAACTTTTAGGGAAGGAGCGCAGCGGACCGAGCCATCTTCTTTGAGAAAGTAGCTAAGATTCTTCAACCAGGGCCAAAGTTATTCCACCGCCAGTAGGTAATTTATATATATATATTAATAAATAGCATATATATATATATGTATATATATATATATATATATATATATATATATATATATATATATATATATATATATATATATATATATATATATCCTGATTCCACTCTCAACGCCGACATCCACACGGCGTCCACAAACAACGAGAGAGACGGACTCTTTTTAGTTTCAGCAGCCGCTGAGATTCTTTATTTTTTCATTTATATAAAGTGCATTACCGTGCTAACCCAAACACGTTTCGGCGTACCTGACGCCTTGCTCGCTGGTAGTGATTGTGAGGTTCCCTCCATTATTTAAATTACAAAGTGCATCGTGATTGGTCAATACATCCAAATGAAAACAGACAACATACTATACATTGTAAGTTAAAAGACCCGTTTTGTCAACATTATATCAGCTTTCACTTAACCCACTTTAAAAACTGATGTTGGTACTTTGATTTTCCACAGCATTAGACTAGGAATACAAATTGTTAAACAGTCTTAAACCAAATGATATATTATATCAACGATAATCACAAATATCACATTTCTTATTTAAAAAGGATATTCTATTGTTTTCATACGTAACCATATATAAGAAACGCTACATATGGACAGGGTTCTTTTTTTCTATTGGTTTACGTTTTCACTCATAGATTTCAGACCAATTCCTTCACCTGTTTATGTGCACATGTGTTACAAAGTGTAAAATAAAAAAAAACATATGTTCCGCAATGATAGCAATGTTATCTTTCCAACAGGAAGTATGTAATTATCATTGCCACATTATCAAATTCATTTTTTGTGTAAAAAAGAGGGATTTGTGAGGGATAAAAAGGCGGTTCTCTACACTGTTAGGGATTTACTTTTATAACTGTACAAATACATTATAGCAATACTTTACAATTTTACAGGGTTTCTGGGTTCTGTATGGTCCGTTTCTAGAACAATTCCCACAGTTACTCCCTGGGTGTAATTTAATACCATTTCCATTAATTTTTGATTAATTTTTATCTGATCCTTATCCAAATCTAAGGTTATATTAGAGTCTGAAGAGTTTCATCGTATTATCACATGAATGATGTCATCAGTGATGTGATCAGTAATGGCAAATGAGATTTCATCAGTGATGTCATCAGTGATGTCATTTGAGATGTCATCAGTGATGTTATCAGTGATGTCATCAGTGATGTAATTTGAGATGTCATCAGTGATGTCATCAGTGATGTCATTTGAGATGTCATCAGTGATGGCATCAGTGATGTCACTGACCATGTCATGAATGATGTAATATGTGACTTCATCAGCAGTGGATTGCGGGTGCGCGATATATAGTTATTGCAACTAACTATATATGCGAATTTCTATGGTTTTGTGCGAGTAAATTAAGGTTTTGTAAATGCTAATCCCTAACTATATATGGTCAATAACCTATGGTTTTTTCAGTGAATTTCAATGGTTTTTTAACAGCAAATATGAAAAGCTTTAAAATGTCAAGTACGTGGTAGATAAAAACATTTTCGTGTCTATGCACGCTGATGTGCTTTGAACGCTGCCCCCCCCCTTTTTTCTTTTAGGAGTATTCTCTCTTTGCAGATAGTGAAGGGTAGGTAATGCAGGCCTTAGCCCCCGTTGTAATCCGTCGTGCCTGCTTCTCTCTCCATTTGATTGATTGTTATCCAAGAATTTACTGTTTTAGAATTGGATCTCTTTCCCTCATTCTCTAATAACAAACAAGCACAGAGTCGCAATACTCTGTTTAGTCTTTGCAGATAGTGAAAAATCATTTTAAAAAACAAAAGGAATCGAGCAAAATCAGTAGGCCACTAATGGGATCTCTTTTTGACCTCGCTAAAATAGAAACGTTAGGAACAACCCCTCATGAGAAATACGAAACTAGTGAGATGAACTGAGCTCGACGCCATGATGACTGCAAGACAGCTCAGCTCCGCCACCCACCCCGCCCAAATTCTATAAGTTCCGGTGGAGCCCCAACGTGAACAGGTAGAGAAGAACTTGCCCTCCCCTCTTTGACTGAAGGTTCTTGTAGCCTGTCCCTTCTGTTGTCATTTAACAGAACTTTTTGGACTACTGAAAGGGGTTGTGTTCCGACCGCTGGTTGGTGGAGACATTTTGACTATATTCTGGACCTGCGGTGTCGCATAATGCGTCATATGACGCACCGCGTTAGCGCACCCGGAAGTACTCCGGTGCGCAAGGCGCAGCTTCCCGGAAGCGATCCAGAGCGCAGCGCGCAGCGCGCAGCGCGTAACATAAGCATAACAGGTCATGTGACTTGTTAATAAAACTTTTCATTGGTTCATTTTACTTTTGTTATTCTAATGATGAAAGGCTTGGTCATAATAACGCTTTTCATTGCTTTCGAACATTTTTTTTTCTTAAACATATATGTTATAATGTTCCAGGCTAATGTATTTTCCCGGGAAATTTACAACTGTCCTGCAAGTAAAATATTCCTATTTCGAGAAAATGGGCGTTTCTTCGTCCCATGAGGGAGCCGTTGAGCAAAAGAGGCTTGGCCTGCTGTTTTAGTCGCCGATAGGCCTGAATATCAGATTCTTATCGATCACTTTATGTTGCAGGAGTAGAAAACACAACAGCCCTTGACCATTTATCTTTACTGCGTTCCTGCGTATTATACCTTTTAACCGTCATGTAATTGGACTGCTTTATTTCACTTGCCTTTTACTGATTCGAAAACAGTGGCTATTATTCAAAACTTTTCCAATATAAGTACTACTACCATGTTTTGTTTTAAAAACCTTTATTGTGAAAATGTCAGTATACAAATACGGGCCTATAACCACGTGGGCCGGCCACGGAGCAAACTGGAATCGTATATAATGAGGGGACATTTACACTGTAGAACAACGTAACGGGCAACCCATTAGGTTGCAAGAACTAAGGTGTCTAATATTTGCGGAATCGGTGGACGTACATTTTATAATTAAAGTACGACAGGGCCAGTTACAATAAAATTATCTAGATATACATTTG
Organism: Lissotriton vulgaris; assembly: GCF_964263255.1. Lineage (NCBI taxonomy): Eukaryota > Metazoa > Chordata > Amphibia > Caudata > Salamandridae > Lissotriton > Lissotriton vulgaris. The sequence continues at coordinate 66,213 of NW_028244250.1, read as the reverse complement.
CGGGCAAGTACCATGGGTGACGTTAAATCGAACTTTCAATAGTACAGTAATCAATTACACATCAGAACTTAATATCAATAGGGATGTCCAAATGTTCAATCAGTACTCGTCCCCGCCATGTGCTTCAAAACTGCATACGTATCTTGTGATATCAAGGTTGGGCAACCAGTACACAACAAGGAGTTACGAGTCCCATTTATACCGGCGTCATTTTGGGCAAGGCCGGACAGGTCCAGGATGTAGTCAAAATGTCTCCACCAACCAGCGACTATGATGATATTCATAAGCTTTATTGATTAGAATACCACTCCTCTCTCCACATGAAATTAATTTGCCGCAAGTTAAACATGTCATTTTTATTTGTCCAAAGTTCTTCTGAAGATTTAGAACCGTTTCCTTTGCCTCTGATTGTGTCACTGCCACTTCAATGGTGGATGTACTGGCAGGTCGGGGATTATCCACCAAATCAAACTGCAGATGAGATGCCTTCACCTGGAGAGGCGGAAGAGGTCCATTTACGCCGCCTCTCCCCCCCCCCCAGGCACCCCACGCCGTCTTTCGGCGCAGCATTGTAGGATGGCCACACCAGTGCGGCAACTTGCTGGACACCACCTCGGTGCCATCCGGATCTCGGCGCGTTGTGCTGCCTTCGGCGTACTGTAGCAGCAAGAGTGACCGCAACTCAGCTGGACACGCCGTCTTTCGGTGCAGCATTGTAGGATGGCCACACCAGTGAAACTTGCTACACACCACCTCGGTGCCATCCGGATCTCAGCGCCTTCGAGTCACTGTACCGCAAGAGTGGGAGAAACTCAGCTGGACACGCCGTCTTTCGGCGCAACATTGTAGGATGGCCACACCAGTGCGGCAACTTGCTGGACACCACCTCGGTGCCATCCGGATCTCGGCGCGTTCAAATCACTGTACCGCAAGAGTGGGAGAAACTCAGCTGGACACGCCGTCTTTCGGCGCAGCATTGTAGGATGGCCACACCAGTGCGGCAACTTGCTGGACACCACCTCGGTGCCATCCGGATCTCGGCGAGTTGTGCTGCCTTCGGCCTACTGTAGCAGCAAGTGCGGGCGCAACTCGGCAGGACGGCGAGTGAAACGCTAAGGGGCGCCGCACTGCACATGAGGTGCCTCCACCTGGGGAGGCGGAAGAAGGCAGTTTGCGCCGCCTCCCCCCCGGCACCCCACGCCGTCTTTCGGCGCAGCATTGTAGGATGGCCACACCAGTGCAACTTGCTGGACACCACCTTGGGCCATCCGGATCTTGGCGCGTTGTGCTGCCTTCGGCCTATTCGCACCTCGGTCCGCTACTGACGCCGCCTCATGGGCCAACGGGTTTTGTATGCTTTTTATAACCCAAAGCCACATAACAGGTCATGTGACTTGTTTATAAAACTTTTCATTGGTTCATTTTACTTTTAGTTTCCTAATGATGGAAGGCTTGATCATATGACCAAAAAATAACACTTTTCATTGGATTAAAACTTTTTTTTTCCCAAACGATGAAAGACCCACCTTTTTTTTTCTCACTCGGCAATCAAAAAAGGTTGCGTTAGATGACAACAGAGGGGACAGTCAACAAGAACCATCACTCAAAAAAGGGGAGGGCAAGTTCTTCCCTACCTGGTCACGTTGGGGCTCCAACGGAACTCATCGAATTGATAGTCTACAGTGTTTCTGGATGTTTCAGACTGAAGCTGGCGTCAGCATGAGAGCACCACCATCTCATAGCTCCGTCGTGGCCATTCCGCAAGCAATCATGGCAGCCGCTCCCCACCGGAAGCCTGCGGGAGTCGGGGGCCCCCAAGACTTTTGTAGAATCTTCAAGGCTGAGGGGACGCTTTCGAGAATGGAGCCCAAGCCCTAGCAGACAAGCGTCCGAGTTCCAAGGTGTCCCAGGGCCATTTTAGTGGACCAAGCCCAAATCCGAAGAGCCGGCCGCCATTTTAAGAGTCCTATGGCAGCCGCCTATCGCTGCACCGCAAGAGTGGGAGCAACTCAACTACATGGTGAGCGAGACGCTGTAGCAGCAAGAGCGGGCGGTAAACAGCTGAATGGCGGATGAGGCACAGTGTAGCAAAAGCGGGCGGAATGGCAACTGAAACGCTAAAGGGGTGCCCCACTACAACAGACGAGCCTTCACCTGGGGAGGCCCGTTCACGCCGCCTCCCCTCCCACCCCCCCCGGGGTGCCCACGCCGTTTTTCGGAGCAGCATTGTAGGATACCAAAACCAGTGCGGCACCCAGGTGACATCACCTGGGTGCCGTCCAGAACTCAGCACGTTGTGCTGCCTTGGGACTATTCGCACAACAGACCGCTACTGACGAGGCACAGTGCAGCAAAAGCGGGCGGAAAACCGCTGAATGGCAAGTGAAACGCTAAAGGGGCGCCCCACTACAACAGACGAGCCTCCACCTGGGGAGGCCCGTTCAAGCCGTCTGTCCCCCCCACCCCCCGGGGCGCCCCACGCCGTTTTTCGGAGCAGCATTATAGGATACCAAAACCAGTGCGGCACCCAGGTGACATCACCTGGGTGCCGTCCAGAACTCAGCACGTTGTGCTGCCTTGGGACTATTCGCACAACAGACCGCTACTGACCATTGTTGCTTCTGTTTTAATAAAAAAAAAATTAAGGTGTTTACTGTTTTTGTTGCGATGTATATATTTATAAGTTATTAAAGTGTTATAATCCTACTACTTTGTTGGAGTGCTATATATTTTTAATGTGACACATAATTGTGAAGACTTTGATGTACAAAAAGGCATCCCTGAAATCTTCCGCTTCAGGCTCGGTCCCACACACCCTCACAGTGAGAATCCCCTCCCCAATCACAATACAGGATGGTTATCAGATAGTAGGAACGCGTGTGGTGTGACAGATCTCATCGGGTGGGGGCCTTGATCTACTGTAACTCCTTTGAAGAGGGGTGATTCTTTACAGTTGAGGCCATAAACTACATCCGAAGGGCTAGGTGATAGCCTGGGACCGGCCTGGACAATCAGACACAAAGGAAGACGAATGTCAGAGGGTGCGGTAGTGAATAGGGTGAAAGGGAGGTGTCGGGCGGGCACAGGGTGTGATTCTCAGGGAAGAGCAGCGCAGATGGGGGGAGGTTTATGGCCCATGCATAAGAGGGAGAGCGGGGGGTGACCAGTGCGTGGGGGAGATGCTTGCGAGGGTGGGGAGCCATGCTGAGGATCGGCGGCGTGCAGAGAGTGGGTCTGGTCAAGGCATCTAAAATGGCTGCAGTGCACGACAAAAGTGTGGCATTGGAAAAAAAGCCAGATGGCGCAGACAATGTTTATCAATACGGATTAATTTATAACAATTATTTTTAACAATATATTTACTCGCACTGTCAAAATGGCGGTCAACACTATATATATTCACTGAAAAAAACAGAGGTTTCACACCAGTTATAGTTAGGAATTAGCATTTAAAAAACCTATTAAATTCACTGAAAAAACCATAGGTTTCACACCAGTTATAGTTACCTGGAAATTTTACTGACATAAAACCATTGAAATTCCCACGTTATAGTTAGTTGGACTCACTATAACTTGCGCGTGTAATGCACTGCTGATGACATCACATATTACATGTTTTTTTCAGTGAATTTCATAGGTTTTTTAAATGCTAATTCCTAACTATAACTGGTGTGAAACCTATGGTTTTTTCTGTGAATTTCATACGTTTTTTCACTGCTAATACCTAACTTTTTATAGGGCCTCATACCTATGTGTTTTTAGTGAATTTCTAAGGTTATTTTTTCGCAAATGTCTATAGCTTAGAAAGGTATGTTTTTCTAAAAATGAATCCTATATTGTATATTAATATAATATTTTTTTTTAAGTATATTCATTTTTTATTTATATTTCACTCTGGAGCGCTCCCGGTGCGCGTACCGGTGAGCGCCCCGGTGCGCGTACCGGGGCGCGTCCCGTCAGCGCACCCAAAAAAATAAATAAATAAATAATGAAGGAGTGAGCATGAGGAATGGGGACAAAGAGAGTGGTGTAAAGAGAAAGAGAGCTAGAGGGAGAAACACAGAGGGACTGTGTAATAGATAGTAAAACAGAGAAAATGTATAAGAGGAAGTAACTGAGAAAAGGAAAATGAATAAGGGAGCAAAAGAAGAGAAGAAAGGGGAAGAAGACTAAAGCAGAGGTTCTGGGAGAATGTGAATGGTTGATGAAAGTAAAAGGAAGGAGAGTAAAGGATGGGGAATGACAGGTAGTGACAGAACCAGAGAAAAGGAACAGTGGTGACGGAGGGAAAGAAAATAGCAGTGAGTGTAAGTAAAGAGGAGTGAAAGAGGGTGGATAAAAGTGAATAAGGGTAAGACATGGGGAGTGACAGAGAGAAAGAACAGAGAGAGTAAAGGAAGGAGTGTCAGAAAGGGACTAAGTGAACCAGAAAAAAGGTAAGTGAGGGAGTGTGGATGAGCAGGGGCACTGAAAGAAGTTGAATGTGGTAGGAAAGTAAGGAAAAGAGAAGTAAACATGGAGGATAAGAATAAGTGAGGGAAGCAGAGTAAGGAAACAGGGGTGAGGTAGGGTGAGAGAAAAGTAGTGAGGTTAAAGCAAAGGGTGATGACAAACTACATTTTGTAGTCACACTTACCATATAATTAATTAAAACTTACTTGCATGTTTAAACTACACTTTGTATCTGTGAAAGACAAAAGAAAAAACAAGTTATAATTAGTAAAATATATATTTTAAAATAGAAGAAACAGGTCAAGAGGTAAAATATCAAAAAATGTACTAAGAAAAAAAGCAAGAGTGAAGGATATAAAAACAGAAATAAAGTAATGTAGAAAGACAAAAAGGAGGGAAAAAGAAATAGAAGGAGAACAAATTACTGAAGATAAGTAAGATACTAAAAGAATGTGAGATACCAAAACGAAATCAGGAAAGAGAAGAAAGTAAAAGGAAAATGAGTGAAAAGGAAAGGAGTCTAAATGAGGATCCATTAATAAGAAAGAGGAATGGAAGATGACTGAGAGTGAGTGAATGGGAGTCACAGAGTGAAGGGATGAAAGGAATGAGGTTAATATAGAATGATAGAGGAAAAAGGAGTGAGAAAGTAAGTACACAGAAAGACAAAGGGAAAGACTGAGTGAACTGCAGTACAATGAGTGAAGAAAGGAAAAAGAGTAAAGGAGCAAAAGAAGGAAAGAGAGGGGAAGAGAACTAAAGTAGTGGTACTGAGAGAATGTGAGAAAGCTGAAAAGTGGTGCAAGGGAGAGGGGAAATGCAGACAGTTGACATTGGATTAAGGAGTTGTGAAAGAAGTGGAGTAAAGGAACAGCGATGAAACAAAGTGAAAGAAAGGCAGTGTAAGTGAGTAAAGAGAGCTAAATAAGGGTGGAAAAAGGAAAATGAGTGTGAGACAATGGGAATACAATATAAATTACACAATGCAAACTATAGAACGACTTATACAATATGTTACATTGTTTATTTTTGCTGTTCTTCTGAATATATTGAATTTCACCTAAATTAGTGAGTTCAAACTCTTCATCATATAACAGCGGGAAAAAAACACAATCTAAAAGATTGTGTTTAAAAAAAAACATAAAAACTTACAAATCATATATGTACACTAATCTTTGATTCACTAACTTTTCCTTGAGGCCAAATAGTAGATAGTGAAGGTCCTTTTGGTGGAAAAAAAGTCTGCTGTTCTCCATAACTTCCATTTCATTGACTTCCTATGAAAAAAGATCTAAGAACATCATACCTTACACTTTCCTTACGGCCAAATAGTGTCAGAAATATGAGTATTTTTTAAAATTTCTCTAATTAAACTCTGAAATTACCGTTTACCCGAAGTTTTCAAAGAAAAGCTCATATAACATTTTCACAATCTTTAAATATTCATATTCCCTTTTTTGATCACTCATGTTCAACATTTCCTATAAAACTGATATCACTTACTATGAGAACCACTTACAGTACCTATATGAGATAAATAATTTTAAACATTAGACTAACTAACTTTTATTAACTACTCCCGTCTTCAAAGGCCAATTACCTTTACTAAAACTTTGGTTTTAAAAACACTAGGTAAGAATTTTTAAAGTCATAAGGCAAACGTTGTTTATAAGTCAAATGAGAATCATTGCAGTAACTCCAACCTTTTTGACATTTTAGATAACATGTATAATGTCCTGATGTTGTTGAAGGACCGTCATGATAAATAATAGCTACAGCTGTAAAGGTTCTTCCTGAAGTTGATAACTGAGAAGCCACAACATTTTTGATACAAGTTGTCAATTTAGTTCCATCAGGTCTACATCGTTGGAAAACTAAAATGATATACTGACCATAACTTTGTATAAATAATGTGGATAGCATTGGACACTTACATTGGGTACACACCATATTATGATCTGCTGCTTTAACTAGATTAGTAAATGACACTGATTTACAGTCTGGTAAAGTCAAATATATAAATCTTTCAGTGTCTATTCTAGTAGTACTTGATGAACTACAGTTGTGGCAGTCATGCTGCCATTGATAAGAAAGGCTAAAAAGATTATCTACATCTACACCTTCATCTTCCAAAACACCAAACATATACATTAAAAATTCCTGACAATCCTGCTGAATGTTCTGTGAAAATTTATCTTGACCAGAACACATATCTAAAATATTTCGAATTTCTGTTACACTTTCTATTTTTGCTCTATAACTGCTACATTTCTAAAACACAGAATTCAATAAACCACACAATCTTTGATCCTGTTTTTCAACAATCTGTTCTTGTAAAGTTTGAAGAAAAAAAACATTAACCACTACATTAGCATAGCAGTTGACACCAGAACTGTTTTCAAACTGAAATCCAACAACATTTTCATCAGAATCCTTTTTCTTTCTGTTTTAAATTACAGTTTCATCTACTTTTTGTCTTTTTGCTACTACCTCACTGCAATTATTCTCATTTCTTCTTTTTCGGCCTACCATATGTTTTTCAAACAGAGGATATTGAGGCAAATGTGGAGCATACTCTCTTCTTAACCTATTGTATTATTTAACACAATCTAGATCTGCACAAATCTTTGTCTCATCACACTCCATCAAGTACAATCCTGATAAAGTTCTGACTCATGATAATGCCACATCTGCCATACCCTCTTTAAACACAGATCTTCCAATGTTCACCAAAGCACTATCTATACTTAAACCTTGAGATTTATGAATTGTCACCGCATATGCCAAACAAACAGGAAACTGTTTTCGGCGAACATATAAGTCTTTTACAAGCAAAAATCTAGCAGAACAACGACTGATTTGTTGTACTTGCTCAATGCCATCAAATTTTATTTTTAAAAATTCAATTCCATCTCTATTTCTATATTTCACAAAATCAACAACATAACCCATTGCTCCATTTACCAGACCTCTTTCAAAATTTAAATTCCTTCTCAAAATGATACGACAATTTAAACACACATTCAGAGTCTTTTCAAAACCAGCTGTTTTAGAAATACTTTTCTCTAATGAATCCAATTTTGTTTTCAAATTTTTTGACAAAACAAGCGTTGCACCCATATGCTCTATTTTATCTATTGCTTCCAGTTTCACAATTTCTTCATTTTCTAACTTTAACATTTTGTTGTTGAAGATGGAACATTCTTGCAGAGTTGGCATCAAACATATCCCAGATTTCTTCTCAGTCATTTTTTTAAAAATATTCTCTGGAAGAATGTTTTCATTTGGATACAAATTTGAAATTAATCGAGCATGTAAAGCTTCTTTCCCAAGCTCACTTACTTTGCTGATTCTTACATCTTGTAGAATATTTTTTTAATCTTCATCCTTTGCCTGTCGCATATTTTGAAGCAGTTCAGCATAATTAAAATGTAACCATATATTAACGTTTCCAATGCTTCCAAGGGACTTCCTGGTATCTTCATGCGTAAGCATTTTAAACACTGGTTGTCCTTTTACTGGAGTCAACTGCAGTAGATCTCCAAAAACAATAATGTGTTTTCCTCCAAATAGCACATCATATTCTGTTCTAAGAATTTCTTGCATTCTCAAATGCACAAAAGCAAGCATTAGATTTGAGACCATGCTTACCTCACCAATGATAAGAAGTTTCATTTTCTTCAAGATTCTGGAAACTTCAGAACACGCATCTCCAGATAGCTTGTTGTAATGCAATTTATTATCATGCTCAACTGGCAGCATCAGTAAACGATGCAGAGTAATCCCTTTAATGTTAACTGCTGCCAGTCCAGTTGGAGCGGTTACAACACAAGGCAGCGGTGATTCAGTCCTTTTCTGCAAATAAGTTGCAATGGCTTTATTCAGAAAGCTTTTTCCTGTTCCCGCTTCTCCACTTACGTACAGTCGAACAGGCTTAAATGATGTACATGAGCACACTTTTTTCTCATGTCTGAATCCATGTTCAATCTGTTCTGTGACTTCGTCATATATCTTTTTCTGCTCAACGTTTAGTTGCTTTACCAAATCTTTTAAGTTAACTACATCCTCTTGAGCTTGTTCCATAGCTCTTTCCACCTCATCCATGGCAGTGGCAGCTTCATTTTGGATAATTGGTCCTCCTAGTGGATCCTGACTCAATGAAGTAGAACTCTGACTGTTTTGAGAACTGTCTCTAGCAATTTCTTCAGCAATTGTGGTTTCTTGCTCTATTTTTTCGTTCAACATTTGCAGATAATTTGGAAAAACAGGACATTCTATGGTATCTTTAGTTGCATTAAAAGAGTCTTCATAACAGAGAATCTCCAAGTAGTTCCTCTTCTGTACGCCATGGCTTAAAGAGTTGCAAAAGAGCTAAATAGTAAAATTCTCTTTTGTCTGGAGCTTCGCAACTCAATTTTCGATGATTAATCAAATGGCCTTTTCTCTGCTTCACTAGACATCCTTCATACCCAATGACAGCATATTTTCCATTATTGATATCTTCTGTGATGTTCCCCTTATAACTGTAGTTTTGCAGAACTTCGTACAAACAAGTGTTCTCAAGGTGAGTACTTCTATTTGGATAGTATGTATCCAACATGTTTGTCTTCAAAATATCTGTACCGTTTGGTTCTTTCTCCGCCAAATATTCAATTTCTTGTACAGATTTCAAAACTCGGTTTCGTGTTGCAGCAAGACCTAGACTCACCCAAATGATTGTTCTTGATTTGGCATAGAGACTTGCTGATGATAACCGATCAGAACATTCATATGCTCCAATTTCTCGATGCAACACCATCTTCAGACTGAAACTGTATAATTTCTTGCTTAGACTCTTTTCATGTGAAATGTCCTCCCACATTTCCTTCAGTTCTGTCTTTTCTTTTTTTGTGATGTAAGATGTCACATATTGAGCCACAGCAATAGAGTTGTCAGCAACGAACTGAATATCCATGTTAGCATTCCACTTGGACAAAATCACTGGGTTGTAGTCGTTGATGTACTTGGACTCTTCGTTTCTTTTTAAATTATATGTATTTTTGGGTGATTTCCTCGTCACAGTATGTCATAGAGATGACATCAAATTATTTACTCTTCCCTTAGAAATCACTGGTCGTGGAAACGCAAAACGACATTTCGTGTAGTACTTTTCCTTGTTTTTGAATTTTCGACGACAGTACTTTCCAGTCCACAACGATGAGATTGAAAACGTAAAACTTGTTGCCTTAAACTGTTTTCATCAGTAGTTTTCGGAACAGCACATGTTGAATATTCTTCAATGAAACTCATAACTGTGTCATCCGAATCAGTTCCAAATTTGGGTGCATCTTTAATCCATAACAACATATGTATATGAGGAGCACCTCTCGCTTGATATTCCTTCCTCCAAAAGAAATCCAAAACCTCTCTAAGGGGAGGATTTTTTTTGTTGGTAATAAAAGACATCATAGCTTCAAATCTATGATTAAAATATCTGCAAACATTCACTGGATCCAAAGAACACAGTTCTCCAGGTGTTTTCAATTCTATATTTTGTATGTTTCCATTTGCCTGTCGTAGAAATTGAAGTAAGTCGTCCCATGCATACTCAGCACAGCTAAGAGTGAGGAACCATGTAGGAGTTCCTAAGTTTCTTAGCATACATTTCAATTCCCCATGACGACAGAACCAATACTCGTTTGTTCCACGCTGACTGCCATGAAATTGATTAGCTGAGATTCCAAAATACTGTCTTGCAGATTGACTTTCTCCATAAAGTCCCTCGCCGAAACATTTTGCAGATGAGCTCCACTTTTCAGTATATGATTAACTGCATAAGAAAGCCCAGACAAATCACTTTCATACAGTAGATGAAACAAATACGGAATGCATTGACGAAACCTTGGATCTTCAGCATATAATCTTAAAGTCCGGTATTCAGCTGCAGAAATTTGAACTGGTCGATCGTCATATCGTCCACCTCGACCTGTTGGAAATATCTGTGGAAAACGAGCTTCCAAACTTTCTTCCCATACAATAATAGGACTTCCTTTTGCTGCTTTCATTTGAAACAAGTCAATTGCATTCCCCATTACTTCTTTGGAATGCAAAGGATGAACAGTATAATGTTCATATATTTCTTCACTTCTAGACACATCAACTTTTTCAATTTGGCCAACTGAACAATCACTGTCTTCTTCTGTAGCTGTTTCCTCTGCTCCAACACTTACATCTTTATAGTACTCATTGTTTTTGACCAAATACAACGTTGCCTTTTTGACTTTCCTAACATCCACTAAATCTTGCCAGATTTTCTTACTCTTTGTCCGAACCCCATTAACTAGAATAACCAGAGGATCCTCTTCTACTCTTTCTACACCAATTGAATCAATATTTTTCGTGACATCTAGAGGCAAATAATCAACTCTTCCCTTTTATCCTCTTTGTAAATCTGTAGGAGGTAATTTCCCTATCTTAGGCTCCATGCGAACAATAGCTTGAAAGAGATGGACACATTGAATCAAAATTGATTCATAAGTATTTAAATCCATCAATTCAGAAGGAATATCTATCAACTGAAGATTATTATGAGCAGCTCTAGCAGGCATTCTATTTTCATTTAATTTTTTCAAACAATAATTACAAATACGCTGATCAAAACTGAAATCAAAAGAATTCTCCACCAACAAATAACTTACAAAATCCTTCCATTCACTATTATTTTCCAATTCACATTTTGCATATAAATCAACTAACCTAGTCTGAATCTTATAATGAGTCCGTCGACAACACACACAAGTTAAATTAGGCCTTTCAATTGATTTCACCTTAAACCTGGTAATTTTCTCGTCACACTTTTCTGTACTTGAAATCTGTACATTGTCTTCCACATTACCATCCATTACTATATCCATTTCTACACTGTCCTCTTTGTTCCCAAAAGAACAAAACTCAATTTCTTCACAAATAGTCTTCACATCTACTTCAGACCCATGCAAAAGAGCACTGTTTAACTGTTTAAGCTTAAGTGCTGGACTTTTTGCATAATACAACCTTCTCACTAATTTCCTCACCTTATTATGATGCACTGCTAACATCCTAAAATGATGAAAAACACTGACATACTTTTCTAGAAAGACAAGCCAGTGAATGCCCATGCAAACCTGTGTTTTCTCTCACTCTGTAAGGATCTAACTCTTGCAAGATCTTCACTTTCTGTTTTACACTTTTCTTACTATATGTACGTAAGAAATTTTGAAGCAAATCGATTGAATCCTGTCGCCCAGTAAAAATACTACTACACTTCCATGTGTACACTGGACCCTTATTACGTCTCCCTAAAACTTCATCAGCTAACACCTCTTCTGCATCTCTAGACACAAGTTTCTCTTTTTCCATCACACAACCATCTTTCACCTCATATGCTCGACCACTGGTGTCAACTGCATGCACCAAATCATTTTCCTGAAAGTAACTCTCCTCATTAAAAAATGGCTCAGAACTTGAACTATGCATCCATTCTCCAGAAAATACTTCACAAAAATTAGTCTGATTAATTATTCTTTTCCATCTACTGTTCGATTTGAAAACATCAATTGCCTTATTAAGTATCCTAATTCTATTGATTACTAAAATAAATATTTTTTCTTAACTTCAAAAGCCTGATCAACAATCATCTCTACACTTTTCTTTTTCTTGTAAAAAGCAGCTCTCTGTTTACGTTTCTTTTCATTTTTTAGCAAATTTAAAAATACCCTATTGCGAAACATTCGTCAACGAATGTCCCTAAGTTGATTTAACCTTCTATTGCTATCCATATTCTTCTCTCCTGCTCCAATAGAGAAATATTTTGAGGGCCTCTCCTTCCTTTTCAAATTTGCTCTCTCCTTCTGGATCTTCACATTACCGTTAACATTTGTTTTTGTTTTACAAATGTTGCGAAAAAAAGACTTAGTTGTCTTACCAGGACCTTTTTGGGTGTTTTTGAAGTATTATTGTAGAGGATTCCTTTACTTCCGTTGCTAATTTTGTAATTTTCCTTATGGCATTTTTTCTTCTCCTTTGCCATGACAGCATTTTTGCTTACTTTTTAAATGTTGATGTCAATCTGTGGTAAAGATAAAAATAACACATTATAGACCACTATTAGCAAATAACAAAGCAATCACTATAAGCAAACGATATAAACACTAATTTGCAACATATCTAAGTTTATACCACAGCAACTATATAACTAGGAGTAAGACAAAGAAAAACAGCTAGAGGGAGTAACACAAAAACACAGAGAGACTCAGACAAAGAATCAGGTAGAGGGAGTAAAACATACAAAAGGACTGAGACAAAGAGAGTGTATAATATGTTGAAAGACAGAAAAAGGATGTAATAGGGAAAGGAAGTAAGTCAAAAAAGGGAGTAAATCAGAAAAAGGATGTAACAGGGTATAAAACAGAGAAAGGGTGTAACAGGAACTAACAGAGAGAGAGGGTGTTAGAAGAGAAAAGGTTGTAAAAGAGGCTAAAACAGAGGGAGCCTGTAAAGGAAAAGACAGAGAGTAAGTTTAAGAGAGGGTGTAAGAGGAAGTAAATCAGAGACAGGATGTTACAAGAAATAGGACAGACAGAGGGTGTAACAGAAAGAGAGAAAAAAAGTCAGAAAGAGAAAGAGAAACGGTATAAAACAGACAAAAGGTGTAATAGAGAGTAACTCAAGACTAGAATATTACAAAGAAAAAGGTTGATTAGATAGTATCTGCATGATTCAAGAAATATATTAACACATTTCACAATCATGTCACCTATGTTTCCTTAGATTACTCCTATTTTTGCTTAATGCTTGGTTAAAACATTTTGCTGCATAGAGAAATTATCTTTTTAGAAACACGGCACAACAAAGCATTCAATTTCACTACTGAAACCTCACTGTTTCACAAAATACAAATCCCCTATCTTGCAAATGTTCATAGCAAGCATTATCAAAAAGCAAGACACAAACCAACAGCAAAGAAAATCAGGGCCTTATTTATGAAGGCCTTGTGCCACCGGTGCGTCACTTTTTTCCCACGTTAAAAGTGACGCACCGGCGCCACAAGGCAATCATAAATAAGTCCCAAATGTAAATACCATTGATTTGCCACCAAAATCGTTTTTTGAATAACATTTTAGAAACACAGCGCAGGACCTATGTACAAGCATTCAATTTCACTACTGAAACCTCACTGTTTCACAAAATACAAATCCCCTATCTTGCAAATGTTCATAACAAGCATTATCAAAAAGCAAGACACAAACCAACAGCAAAGAAACTCAGGGCCTTATTTATGAAGGCCTTGCGCCACCGGTGCGTCACTTCTTTCCCATGTTAAAAGTGAGGCACCGGCGCCACAAGGCAATCATAAATAAGGCCCAAATGTAAATACCATTGATTTGCCCCCAAAATCGTTGTTTGAATAACAGTTTAGAAACACAGCGCAGGACCTAGGTACAAGCATTCAATTACACTACTGAAACCTCACTGTTTTACAAAATACAAATCCCCTATCTTGCAAATGTTCATAGCAAGCATTATCAAAAAGCAAGACAGAAACCAACAGCAAAGAAACTCAGGGCCTTATTTATGAAGGCCTTCTGCCACCGGTGCATCACTTTTTTCCCATGTTAAAAGTGATGCACCGGCGCCACAAGGCAATCATAAATAAGGCCCAAATGTAAATACCATTAATTTGCCACCAAAATCGTTTTTGGAATAACATTTAAAAAACACAGCGCAGGACCTATGTACAAGCATTCAATTTCACTACTGAAACCTCACTGTTTCACAAAATACAAATACACCCTATCTTACAAATGTTCATAGCAAGCATTATCAAAAAGCAAGACACAAACCAATAGCAAAGAAACTCAGGGCCTTATTTATGGAGGCCTTGCGCCACTGGTGCGTCACTTTTATCCCATGTTAACAGTGACGCACCGGCGCCAAAAGGCAATCATAAATAACACCCAAATGTAAATACCATTGATTTGCCCCCAAAATCGTTTTTTGAATAACATTTTAGAAACACAGCGCAGGACCTATGTACAAGCATTCAATTTCACTACTGAAACCTCACTGTTTCACAAAATACAAATCCCCTATCTTGCAAATATACATAGCAAGCATTATCAAAAAGCAAGACAGAAACCAACAGCAAAGAAACTCAGGGCCTTATTTATGAAGGCCTTGCGCCACCGGTACGTCACTTTTTTCCCATGTTAAAAGTGACGCACTGGCGCCACAAGGCAATCATAAATAAGGCCCAAATGTAAATACCATTGATTTGCCCCCAAAATCGTTTTTTGAATAACATTTTAGAAACACAGCGCAGGACCTATGTACAAGCATTCAATTTCACTACTGAAACCTCACTGTTTCACAAAATACAAATCCTCTATCTTGCAAACGTTCATAGCAAGCATTATCAAAAAGCAAGACAGAAATCAACAGCAAAGAAACTCAGGACCTTATTTATGAAGGCCTTCCACCACCGGTGCATCACTTTTTTCCCATGTTAAAAGTGACGCTCCAGCGCCACAACGCAATCATAAATAAGGCCCAAATGTAAATACCATTGATTTGCCACCAAAATCGTTTTTGGAAAAACATTTAAAAAACACAGCGCAGGACCTATGTACAAGCATTCAATTTCACTACTGAAACCTCACTGTTTCACAAAATACAAATCCCCTATCTTACAAATGTTCATAGCAAGCATTATCAAAAAGCAAGACACAAACCAATAGAAAAGAAACTCAGGGCCTTATTTATGAATGCCTTGCACCACCGGTGCGTCACTTTTTTCCCATGTTAAAAGTGACGCACCGGCGCCACAAGGCAATCATAAATAACACCCAAATGTAAATACCATTGATTTGCCCCCAAAATCGTTTTTTGAATAACATTTTACAAACACAGCGCAGGTCCTATGTACAAGCATTTACTTTCACTACTGAAACCTCACTGTTTCACAAAAGACAATTCCTCTATATTGCATATTTTAATATCAAGCATTTCCAAAAAACATGCCACAAACCAACAAGAAAAAATCTCAATCTGCTTCCTAATTTGAGGTAACGCAGGTGAAATAATTCTAAAACATTCAAATATATTTCTTTACAGAGGCAGACACTATTAATTCAGGTTTTAATGTCTTTATTTCGATAATAAAATCATAAAAGACAATTTTAACAAACATTTAAGACAATTTCAATATTACTACATATTACAAAATCTTATAAAAATAGTTATATCTATCAACCATATAGAATCAATATAGAATCCACAGTTAAAAAGTTATTAAACCATTATTGAAGGGAAACAAGACATTAATTTTAACCAATCTTAAAAATATGCTTAGCATTTGCTAAGAAGCACTATACAAATTACACAATTTATTTAATCATGTGGTGATTGAATTCCTTCTTGCTCTGATCGCCCATGCCCAACCTAAATATTTGGCCAAACATATCACAGTAAAATCAGTTGTATTTGTTTTTAAAGCCCATATTGCATCCGAGGATTTTTTACATTTCATGCGTTTAAAAATGGGTTTTAGCCATTTTGAGCGGGGTTCTCTATATTGAGGGCAGGCAAACAAAAAATGGCCCTCTGTTTCCTTACTCCCGGGACAGCGACTACAGAGATTAGTAGTGTTATTGCTCCAAGATGAGGTAAAGGAATTAAGGGGTAATGAGCCCACCCGAAATTGGTGGAACAGTTTTCTGTCCAATGGCCTGGAGATAAGATCCCAATATATCTCACGAGCCGGATCCAATTTAAATCTTAAAAAACGCCCCGTCAGATCTTCAGAGCTGGATGCATGTGCCAAAGAATGGCGAGTTGAGGCCCAAAATAAACTCTTAAATCCCTTTTTCGGGGGGAAATTGTTAGTGCCTGGCGAGACCCACAGATGACTAAGACCCATATCACACAGGCTCTTTTTCACCGAGTGAAGCCAGGGGATTCGCTCGGAGCCCCCGATTGCCTTCACCTCGGTTAACTCCTTTGCAAAGAGTGCCAACTCCTCCGTGGTCCACAATCGCCTCCAGGTAGACACTACTCTATACCTTGCCATGTCTGTTATTGGATGGCAACCCATGTCGTGGCAAAGAGGGATCAGTGGAGTCGATTGGGGAAGCCCCACCAGGTTGCGAAGAACCCTACACTGGATTTTGTACAAGCTCGAGAGATCCATAAAGCCCCATAACTCTTCCCCGTAGAGTGTCGCAGCATTAATTTTAACATCGTAAATTTGTAATGCGGGGGCAACCCTTTTGGTGATAGATTTCTTTTGCTCTCGCAGGAGGCAGCCAGTCAATTGGGCCAGTTTTAACTGCTGAGTCTCTATTTGTGGTTTCCAGGACAGACGGCAATCCAGAGTGACCCCCAGATACGTCATCGTGTCAACTTGTTCCAGGTTGACCCCGTTAAGTTGTACACTACTACGTATGGGTTTTTTCCTGGAGAAAACCATAAATTTAGTTTTCCCCACATTTATCTGGAGGTCATTCTGGATGCAGTATTCCTCAAAGTGATTAAGAGCCCTCTGCAGACCCCCCCTCGTCTTTGATAAGAGGAGGGTGTCGTCCGCAAAGATCAACATTGGGAATTTAGTCCCCGCCAGGGACGGCGCATCAGTGCTAGTAGACCCAAAGAATTTCACCACCTGATCTATGAAGAGTAAGAATAGGGTGGGTGCGAGGACGCACCCCTGACGGACTCCTCGTGACACTGGGAATGAGTCCGTAAATTTCCCTTGTGCCCCCCATCTGACCCTGGCGAAATTATCTTCGTGTAGTCTGATGATAATTTCCACCAATTCCCCCGGCATTCCTAGGTCCCTTAATACCTGCCATAATTTTCCCCTCGGCACCAAATCAAAAGCTGATTTCAAGTCTATGAAAGCAGCGAAGATGGTACCACCGCCAAGTATGACAGTCTTCCAGAAGATCATGCAGAACCTCAAGACCTGGTCAATGGTACTTGTACCAGATCTAAAGCCCGCCTGCAATGGGGACAATATTCCTTCAAGTTCCATCCACCCGAGAACCCTCACCAGAATCATGCGAGCAAACACTTTCTGAAAGCAGTCAATTAGGCTAATCGGGCGGTAGTTCCCTGGGTTTGATCTATCTCCCTTTTTGTATATGGGGAGAATCTCTGCCCCTTTCCATGTCTTAGGGATCCGGGCACCTCTCGCTATGGTATTAGCTATGCTTGTTAAGTAAGGTACCCAAAGGCCTATATTTGCTTTGAATAGGTCTGCCGGAATTTGATCTAACCCAGGTGCCTTCCCCCTCTTTGTTAACCCTAATGCATACTCCGTTTCTGCTTCAGTAAAAGACAGGGTCGTATTGCCAGGAATTATTACCGGCAACATAGTCGATCTGGACAAGGAGTCAACAGCTACTGTGCAGAATTGGGTAGAGTAATGTTTAATCCAATCTTCCGGGCATACATGGTTAGACGGAGTACGAAACTCACCATCCTTTCCACATTTAGCAATATCCCAGAATTTGGTCTGGTCGTTAGATTTACTGGTGTCCAGAAGGTCAGCCCAAAAATCGTCTTCCCATTCCTTCTTTGCCACCCATTGAACTTTTTTATACTTTTTCCTGGCCTCTTTAACTGCATCAGAGTCTCTAGATTTAACTTTCTCAATGAGATAACTATGGGCCTCTCTACATGCTCTATTGTACCATTTTGCTCTTGGTGGGTTCAGGTGCCCAGTATTAGGCTTACATGGTTTTGATAGAATAGTTTTAAGTTCAGAAAAACATTTGTCATGTAAGCCCATTATCTTATGTAGTTCGCCCTGGCCCCGCTCAACAGCAACAGTCCTCATAATATTTAAAGCATTTGTCACCACATTTTCAATATTGGCCTGTATCGTTACATCATTTGAAATTAATGACCACTTCACTCTCCTCCGATCATTTGATATGGTTACAACCCCTTGCCCCCTCGGGTCAGGTTCCCCTAATCTTATCTGATCACACATTTTGAATTTCAGGGACAGGGGGTTATGGTCACTTTTTGGGCGTATTAAGATTTCCATATCATCAATTACACTCCAATATTCCATTTTTATAAAGATGTAATCGATACGACTTTTCCTCACACCATTGTCAAAAGTGGGATTGGCTCCAAAGTCTGATTTGGTGCGACCATTCACAGCCCTTAGACCCCATGTAAGGCAAAAAGCTGTCCAGTTCAGAGCGGCCTCCGTTGCTTTGACTGGAATTTTATTGGAAAGTTCGGGGATTTTCCACGTGGCATCTTCTTCAAACCCCCAGTTGTCCTCCGGCAGATACAATGGCTCAATCGTACAGTGGATATCCCCTGCTAACATGATGAATGAGGCTTTATTCCAGCCCGTTAATAGTGTGTCTAAGGCACCTATCAACTTGGGGCATCGGCCGCCAGGGAGGCCTCTGGAATATATGTTAATAATAAGCATATCCTGCCCCCCTGCTTTGCTCAACCTTATAGCCAGTATATCAGGGTTATCTACATACAATTCAGCTGCTGAAAAACACCAGGACTGTTTTACCCATGTGGTTAATCCCCCAGACGCCCGCCCCTTTATACCTTTTATTGCCGGTTTAGAAAAGTTTATATATCCAGCCATGTAAAACGGAGCTGTAGCCCATGTTTCCTGCAGAAGTACAACCTCGTAATTGCCTATAAACCCCAACCAATCCTCGAATACCAGGCGTGACTTGGCTCCAGCAACATTCCAAGATACCATATGTGAAGTTGGTGAGTCTATCTCTGCATGGTTGTTGCTAGCAGAGAGAAGGGATTGGGGACTCAGTGGGCAGGTATCTGTTGGTCCAATTACTTCTGTGTTACCAGAGGTAACATTGATCCCCACAGGCCCCTTCTGTCTCCTGATATTATGGGACGTGAACAGTTGCTCCTTTGCTAATTTTGGGGTGAGGGTAAATGGGGTGTATACTCCTTCAACTTCCACTGATACTAGGTTAGGTAACTGGGTCGATGCACATAGTCAGTCAACCCATTCTAGGTCTGACAGTGCCTCAAAATGGTTATAGAGGGGAGGGTAATATTGGGGGTAGTGTATTACAGGCTCTCGAGGTCTTCCCCCTTTAACTCTCCATGGATTGTGGCCCATGTGATTATTTTGGTGTGTATGGGGATAGAAATAGCCAAGATGTAAGGTCTGGACATCACCCAAACGGGCGAATCTGGCTTTCCTTTGAATTCTATCCACTACCCAGGGGTCTCTGAATGAAACCAAAACACAGTCCCCTTCCAGGTCTTTTTCACCCTTTCCTACCCACTCAACTCTCCTTACATAGAGAATTTCGGTGTGGGACGACGGGGAAAGTGGGCGATGTTTATTCAACCAGAATGTGACCTTGTTCCGCAAATCCCCTTGGGATTCTTTAATACCCTCTCTAAGGGGGGCCACTCCTGTTAGTACAATGGTGTATTGTGACGCTTCTGGGGGTAGGTTAGCCCTTGGTGGATTTCGTGTCGTTCTGTTATCTGTCCTCTTATTCCTATCTGCATAAGGGGTTTTATTATCCCTACCCAATGCAGGTGTATGTGCTGGGGTATTTTTTTTTTGGATTGATACACCATTCGCTTGATGTTTTGTCCCCTGAGCTTTGTTGGCTGCTGATGGATGTTTAGCCTTAGATGTTTCTTTGATAGGGACTCTACTAGCAGATGGTGTTTTTACCCCCGTTTGTGATTTCTTATTTGGGTTAATAGTTGATGTCACTACGGGAATAGTTGTAGTAGTTATCCCCGTATTTAGGGTTATTCCCCCTGTGGGATTTGGGCCCCTCAACTTTGTACCAGTAGCTGTTAAGTTTTGTAAGAGGTCCATATTAATATTAATAGCTGCTTCTTAAACATCTATTTTAGCGGACATTATCCGGGTACTCTCTAAGACCGGAAGCAATAAAGTTTTAACCATTGCTTCCATTTTTGCCAACAGAACGTCATCACTACTGAGACAGGTTGGGCAGGGATTAGAAGACCCGGAATGGGCCAATGATGGACAGTACACTATTGGGGGTACTTGAATGGTCTGGGAGTGGGAGGAGCTATTTGCATGATCTATTTTAGGTTGTTTCTGTGTCATGTCTCCCTGTGGGCTTGAAACATGTTTTCTTTTTCGTGATACCTGATTGATAATTACTGGTAACGGGACAGGGGTACTGGGTAGGGTAGGGACATTTAATTGTTGGGTTCCTGGCGAACTACGCTTATCATTCTCAATGAGTAAGCTATCCACTTCTGTACTAGTCAAATTATTGTCAGAGTTCAGATCCATGTTTTCTTGTGACCTAGGTGTTGTAGTTTCGGCCCCATCCACATGGACTATTATGTCGGCGTCTGATGTAGAAATACAGTTAAACGCTGCGTTGGTTAGTGGGCTTTTAGCACGAGCCAAAGCACCTATTGAGGAGCGTTTCCCAGTGACCAAGTCCAGGGACAATCTGTGCTCAACCAGTTCAATTTCTTTTTCTAATATGCCTGTGGCTCTGGTAATAAAGGCATCTAGGGGGCCTGAAACTACACCCTTAGAAGTTTGAATATGCACTAGTCGTTGTTTACCAGATCTCAGGGTCATGTTTAGGAGCAGGTATTCGAGCCTCTGGGTACAATTTAACAAAGTATCTAAATATTAGAGCCAGGACTCTAGGCCCAACCCAACCTCGTCCAACCACGGACGGCCACAGACGGTCCCGCCCTTGTCCCGGGCTTCTCCCGGCGCCCTCCCGCGCGCTCCAGCGCAGCGGGGCTGGTCCTTCCCTTTTATTGCTGTGGGATTGGACGTGAGGGGCGGAGCCGGCAGGGAGAGCAGCCCAGGTGGCCATGGGCGCGCGGGGACTCCTGGAACTTCGAGTCCACCGCTTCTAGCTCGCAGCCCTGCCGGTCAAGAGAGCAAACCAAACCTCAGTGCCCTTAAGTCCGCTCCTAGCCGCGAAGCGGGACCCGCGAAGCGGGTCCGGCGAGCTGCAGCGGCGGAAGCAGGCAGACAGGCAACAACAGGCTCCCTCTGCTCCCTCCTCGGTCTCTGGAGCTGTAGGTCCGTTAGTGTCCTGCGAGTTTAGACAAAGGAATCCGCTGGATGCAAAGTGGGACGCCGCTATGTACTCCCAGGTGGGGGCGGAGCCGGCAGGGAGAGCAGCCCAGGTGGCCACGGGCGTGCGGGGACTCCTGGAACTTCGAGTCCACCGCTTCTAGCTCGCAGCCCTGCCGGTCAAGAGAGCAAACCAAACCTCAGTGCCCTTAAGTCCGCTCCTAGCCGCGAAGCGGGACCCACGAAGCGGGTCCGGCGAGCTGCAGCGGCGGAAGCAGGCAGACAGGCAACAACAGGCTCCCTCTGCTACCTCCTCGGTCTCTGGAACTGTAGGTCCGTTAGTGTCCTGCGAGTTTAGACAAAGGAATCCGCTGGATGCAAAGTGGGACGCCGCTATGTACTCCCAGGTGGGGGCGGAGCCGGCAGGGAGAGCAGCCCAGGTGGCCACGGGCGCGCGGGGACTCCTGGAACTTCGAGTCCACCGCTTCTAGCTCGCAGCCCTGCCGGTCAAGAGAGCAAACCAAACCTCAGTGCCCTTAAGTCCGCTCCTAGCCGCGAAGCGGGACCCGCGAAGCGGGACCCGCGAAGCGGGTCCGGCGAACTGCAGCGGCGGAAGCAGGCAGACAGGCAACAACAGGCTCCCTCTGCTCCCTCCTCGGTCTCTGGAGCTGTAGGTCCGTTAGTGTCCTGCGAGTTTAGACAAAGGAATCCGCTGGATGCAAAGTGGGACGCCGCTATGTACTCCCAGGTGGGGGCGGAGCCGGCAGGGAGAGCAGCCCAGGTGGCCACGGGCGCGCGGGGACTCCTGGAACTTCGAGTCCACCGCTTCTAGCTCGCAGCCCTGCCGGTCAAGAGAGCAAACCAAACCTCAGTGCCCTTAAGTCCGCTCCTAGCCGCGAAGCGGGACCCGCGAAGCGGGTCCGGCGAGCTGCAGCGGCGGCGGAAGCAGGCAGACAGGCAACAACAGGCTCCCTCTGCTCCCTCCTCGGTCTCTGGAGCTGTAGGTCCGTTAGTGTCCTGCGAGTTTAGACAAAGGAATCACTATTAATTGCTTCTCAAAAAAATAAAAGCCATTCATTTACCCCAAAATCGTTTTTTAAATAACTTTTTACAAACACAGCACAAGTCCTATGTACAAGCATTCAATTTTACTACTGAAACTTCACTATCTGCTTCCAAATCTTCTCCATAGAGCAAATAAGTCTAAATTAAATGAATCATTACTTACCTTTACAAATGCTTTGGGAGATTAAGAACAGTGTCAGACACACACACCAATTTTTCTTTAGCAGAGCAAAAGGTGTGCACTCAATACACTGAAACCAAGACTGGCAGAGAAAACCTCTAATTCTACACACATATGCCTCATTTCAACCAATCAAAACTCTTCCCTCACTTTTTTCAAACAAACACCCTTCCCCCTCTCAGACCTTTCTATCTGTTACCATAGAAACTCCCTCCTAACTGAACTCTTAGGTTCAAAAGTTCATTCTACAATGTTGCAAATTAAGTCAGCAAGGATGTTTGACCTCTGAATACACCAGCTTATCCAGTGCATTATTTCTTTAATTGACTTTTTCTTAACCATTCAGACTGCTTCTTTCACAAAACACAAACATGCACCCTAACTTTTAGTTTCCAACTATCTAAATCCACCAATCATTGCTTGTGATTCAAGAGAAGGGAAACTCCACAATTATTTTTTTGTAAACTCCTACTGTTCCAACTGCCATTTCATTCCCACACTTCATCTGACTGCACCAGAACCTTCTCTCACCATGTATTCTGTCTGGATTATTGGACATAGCTACACCCACTGGGCTCAAAGGTATGCAGCTAGCAGAAATTTTCTATAACCTTGATTTATCAAATGTGGAAATCAAGTGGATTGGCCAAAGAGGATTGAGATGTCACAAATTGATACCATTGGTGAAAACCTTTTTGCATCTGCCAAACCCTGACCTCTTAATAGTGCACTGTGGTGGAAAT
Source organism: Lissotriton vulgaris (assembly GCF_964263255.1). Lineage (NCBI taxonomy): Eukaryota > Metazoa > Chordata > Amphibia > Caudata > Salamandridae > Lissotriton > Lissotriton vulgaris. The sequence continues at coordinate 42,698 of NW_028244250.1, read as the reverse complement.
GACTTGGGCACTATGACTGGGGTTGGTCTAGAAATGCTTTTAAAGGACACCTTTGATCAATTGATGACACTTTTTCCACAAACTGCCTTGGTATATTCCAATATATGCCAAAGACAGAAATGGAATTGGTCCAACCAATTTTGTCCACAATTTGAGAAAGCACGGAAACATGTGAATAAATCTGTTTCTGCTTACATGAGAGACTATGGAATGGGTTCAATATACAACAATAACTTGCGTTACAACATGCAAGACATCTATAGAGGAGATGGTGTGCACTTCTCAGATGAGGGGAATAGAATATTCCTCCTGAGTTTAAGACTGTGCATTGGATCCTACTTGTAGGTACTTAAATCAGCCACAGAACCCAAAAGCTCTTTTCAGGGCTACCCTACTTCTGATCACTCATAATGATTTTCTTTTTCTAACTTTTTTCACTATTTTTCACCAAAGTACGCACCCCGGTACGCTCCCCGGTACGCTTCCCGGTGCGCATACCGGGCACTCCCCCCGTGAAAAATTAAAAAATGTTTTTTGGGGTGGACATAAATGGGCCTTCTAAACCCCCCTCAGAAAACCTAGAGGGTCAGGAAGTGTCTACCGTGCCCCCTTCCACCCATTCCCAACGTTGTTTGTCCTCCATCTTGTGTCTCAATTCTACCGAAACACAAAATGGAGGACTCCCATAACGCTGCCGGTGCACCTACCGGGGCGCGCACCGGTAAGCGCTCCCAAAAAAAATGTGGGAAAGTAATTTAAATAAAAACCACTGGAGACACTTACACCAAATATAGAATAGGCCCTACTACATAGCAGTCCTTAACATTTACCCAAATTTGGTGGTATTCCATTGAGCCATTTGGGCTGTAGCCCTGTCTAAATCCAGAGGTAAATTACATGACAAAAACACATATGAAACTGTTTGAATTTTCAACCAATTAAAATGTTACTTACATTTTGTACTTTTATGTGCTGACATTTGATTGGTTAAGTACATGAATATATATGAAAAATGAGAGGGAAACACAGCCATTTTGACTAACACTACCTAAGGTACATTTGGAAAGAATTTTGACAGACAACTTTCAAATAGGTAAGTTGTTAATTTGAAAGGAGAACTATGTTATGCACTTTAAATTACTTTTTGAAAACGTTTTCAGATAGTTATATACTGTCCCTCTGTAAGAGTTAGAGATTGAGATAGGCTTCTCTGTTATAATTATGGATTGAGTTAGGCTTCTCTGGTATAGTTATGAATTTACTTAGGCTTCATCACAGGCACTTTTTAATAGTTCTACTTCCTGCCTGAAACCATACACTGCCCAAAGATAACTTCACTGTTAAAAACGCACAAGTACCTGTCTAAACTTAAACCCAACAGTGCCCTATCTCTACTGATATATTTATTTTTTATGCAATTTACAGCAACAAAATGGAAGGAGAACAGAATATTTCTTTCGAAATTGTTTTGGACAACAACCCTGGAGAAAAAATTGCTGAGAATGATAACTTTGATTTTATGGATGAGTCTCTGGACCATCAATTAGTTCAGTGTGTGGAATCAATAGAATCACAGAATGAAAATGAGGACATTCCAGACAATATATTGTTAGAAGTTTTATTAAATTTTGAAAAAGAATCAGAAAAATAAATTTAGATTTAATAATCAAAAATTGTACGAGACATTATTCATTTTTATATGTAATTCATCAAGTAGTTCCAAATGTTTATAATATTAAGTGAGACATAGTATACTGTGCAACTTTTTTGTGTTACATAGTAAGTTTGCTCATAGTTACTTCCTTTCTCCCACTATATTATCTCCAATGTGTATTTAACATCTCTTTATCATCTCCTGCCTCCATATTGTTTCTGCTTTCCTGACAGACTATGGTATGAATTCAATATACCACAATAACTTCTGTAACAACATGCAAGATATCTACAAAGGAGAAGGTGTATATTAAAATTTAGACTCTGCATTGGTACCTACATGTTGGTACTTAATAAAAGAAAACAACAAAAAGAACAATTAATAAACATACAATTTTTGAAAAGTCTGTCAATCTTTTTTCCTCATGATATGCTCCCCGGTATGCTCCCCAGTCCGCTCCCCGGTGCACGTACCGGGCGCTTCCCCCACGCAAAACGAGCCCCACATCAAACCTAGGGGGTAAGGGGGGGTCTACCCTGCCCCCTTATGGTCATTTCCCCCATTGTTTTGGCCACCTCTTGTGTCTCCATCCTACCGAGACGCAAGATGGCGGCCGCTCCGGACTGTTTCGAATGTTTACAGACACCCGAGAGCCAATCAGCTTTCCGTGTGCAAGTCACGTGGCGCGCCCGGTGCCCTCCCCGGTGCGCGTACCAGGGCGCTGCCATAGATATATATATTTTTTTGAACCTAAATTACTCAAAATCCACTGGAGCACATATCTTGAGACATAGCAAAGGCACATCGGGCTACCCGTCCCTACAATTTTGCCAAGTTTGGTGGAAATCCATTCAGCCGTTCGGGCTAAAAGTGAGTTCGACCGCCCTATGGAATTTAACATGGGGAAAACACGTTTTGGGACTCCCCCTTTTATCTCAGAACCCGCTTTACGAATCCCCCCCAAACTTTCAGGGAAGGACCGGAGCTCGACGAAGCAGATTTGAAGAAATTTTCAGGCAGATTCGTCAATTGGCGCCAAAGTTATTCCAAATAGAATTTTGAGATTTTGCATTGAAAAAAATCCTAACTTTAACTACCTACTGGCGACCGCCAGTAGGTAATATATATATATATGGCGGTCGCCAGTAGGTATATATAGTTAGGATTTTTTCTCTATGGAACTTTTGAAAATTCTATGTCTAATAACTTTGGTGTTTGTGGACAGAATCGGCTGAAATTTTCAGGAAAATGGCACATTTTGTTTCTGAGCAGCCCCTGAAAATTTGGGGGGGTTCTGTCAAGGGGGGGCCGAGAAAAAAGGGGGGTCCCAAAACGCATTTTTCCCATTCATTTTTCCATAGGGCCTTTGGCCTCACTTTTAGCTCGAACGGCTGAATGGATTTGCACGAAACTTGGCAAAATTATAGGGACTGTTAGCCCGATGTGCCTTTGCTGGGTCTCAATATATGTGCTCCAGTGGATTTTGAGAAATTAACGTTTAAAAAAACAGATATATCTGTGACAGCGTCCCAGATAGCGCTCCAGATTGCGTACTTTTCGCGTAACGGAGCTTTGCGTAGCAAAGCTGATTGGCTCTCCGGTGTCTGTCAACATTCTAAACAGTCCGGTGCGGCCGCCATCTTGTCTCTCGGTAGGATCGAGAGACAAGAGGAGGAGAAAAACGAAGGGGGAATTTAATGAAAGGGGGCTAGGTAGACCCCTCTTGACCCCCTAGGAATGATGTTGGGGTTATTAAAGGGTCCCGTGGGGCAAATATTAAAAATTTGATTTTTCGCGGTAGAAGCGCTTCTCGGTTCGCGAACCAGGTCGCAAACTGGTAGCGAAACGTGAATTCGCCATTTTGTGTTTCGATTTAATTAAATTACTAGGTATAAGGGGGTACGGGAGACGTATCCTGACCCCTTATGTTTTCTGAGGGTGGCTGAGGAGGCTCATATATGTTGATACATGTCTTCCAGCGGCTGTGCGTGAGCGTTTTTTTTTTTTGCTGCGTGACGTCTGTTAACGTTCGATTCGATGGAAATCAGGAACTGTTGACCGCTATTTTGTCACTGCGAGTGAATATTTTATTAAAAATAATTGTTATAAATTAATCCTTATTGATAAATATTGTCTGCGCCATCTTGCCTTTTTTGCAATGCCACACTTTTGTTGAGCACGGCAGCCATTTTAGATGCCTTGACCAGACCAACTCTCTGCACGCCGCCGATCCTCAGCATGGCTCCCCACCCTCGCAAGCATCTCCCACAACACTGGTCACCCCCACTCTCTCTCTCATGCATGGGCCAGAAACCTCCTCCCATGTGCGCTGTTCTTCTCTGAGAATCACACCCTGTGCCCGCCCGACACCTCCCTTTCACCCTCTTCACTACCGCACCCTCTGACACTCCTCTAGGTATAAGGGGGTACGGGAGACGTATTCTGACCCCTTATGTTTTCTGAGGGTGGCTGAGGAGGCTCATATATGTTGATACATGTCTTCCAGCGGCTGTGCGTGAGCGTTTTTTTTTTTTTTGCTGCGTGACGTCTGTTAACGTTTGATTCGATGGAAATCCGGAACTGTTGACCGCCATTTTGTCACTGCGAGTAAATATTTTGTAAAAAATAATTGTTATAAATTAATCCTTATTGATAAACATTGTCTGCGCCATCTTGTCTTTTTTGCAATGCCACACTTTTGTTGAGCACGGCAGCCATTTTAGATGCCTTGACCAGACCCACTCTCTGCACGCCGCCGATCCTCAGCATGGCTCCCCACCCTCGCAAGCATCTCCCCCACGCACTGGTCACCCCCGCTCTCTCTCTCATGCATGGGCCAGAAACCTCCTCCCAGGTGCGCTGCTCTTCCCTGAGAATCACACCCTGCGCCTGCCCGACACCACCCTTTCACCCTATTCACTACCGCACCCTCTGACACTCCTCTTCCTCTGTGTCCGATTGTCCAGGCCGGTCCCAGGCTATCACCTAGCCCTGCAGATGTAGTTTATGGCCCCAACTGTAAAGAATCACCCCTCTTCAAAGGAGTTACAGTAGATCAAGGCCCCCACCCGATGAGATTCGTCACACCACACGCGTTCCTACTATCTGATAACCATCCTGTATTGTGCTTGGGGAGGGGATTCTCACTGTGAGGGTGTGTGGGACCGAGCCTGAAGAGGAAGATTCCAGGGATGCCTCTTTGTACATCAAAGTTTTTACAATTATGTGTCACATTAAAAATATATAGCACTCCAACAAAGTAGTAGGATTTTAACACTTTAATAACTTATAAATATATAGAACGCAACAAAAACAGTAAATACATTTAAACATTTTTTTGGAAAAAAGAAGCAACAATGGTCAGTAGCTGTGTTTTGTGCGAATAGTCCCAAGGCAGCACAACGTGCTGAGTTCTGGACGGCACCCAGGTGATGTTACCTGGGTGCCGCACTGGTTTTTGGTATCCTACAATGCAGCTCCGAAAAATGGCGTGGGTCGTCCCGGGGGGTGCGTGGGGAGGCCTCGTCAGTAGCGGTCTGTTGTGCGAATAGTCCCAAGGCAGCAGAACGCGCTGAGATGTGGATGGCACCCAGGTGATGTCCAGTAAGTTGTCGCACTGGTTTTGGCATCCTACAATGCTGCTCCGAAAAACGGCGTGGGGCGCCCCCGGGGGGGGGGGGCGGCGTGAACGGGCCTCCCCAGGTGGAGGCTCATCTGCTGTACTGGGGCGCCCCTTTACCGTTTCAGTTGCCATTCCGCCCGCTTTTGCTACACTGTGCCTATCCTCCATTCAGCTGTTTATCGCCCGCTCTTACGGCTACAGCGTCTCGCTCACCATGTAGTTGAGTTGCGCCAACTCTTGCGGTGCAGCGATAGGCGGCTGCCACAGAACTCTTAAAATGGCGGACAGCTCTTCGGATTTGGGCCTGGTCCACTAAAATGGCCCTGGGACACCTTGGAACTCGGACGTCCCCTGAGCCTTGAAGATTTTACAAAAGTCTTGGGGGCCCCCGACTCCTGCAGGCTTCCGGTGGGGAGCGGCTGCCATGATTGCTCGCGGAATGACCACGACGGAGCCACGAGATGGTGGTGCTCTCAGGCTGACGCCAGCTTCAGTCTGAAACATCTAGAAACAAGGTGGGGCTTTCATCGTTTGGGAAAAAAAAATGTTTTAATCCAATGAAAAGTGTTATTTTTAGGTCATATGATCAAGCCTTCCATCATTAGGAAACCAAAAGTAAAATGAACCAATGAAAAGTTTTATAAAGAAGTCACATGACCTGTTATGCTTACGTTACGCGCTGCTATAAAAAGCGTAGAAAATCCGTTGGCACGTGAGGCGGCGTCAGTAGCGGACCGATGTGCGAATAGGCCGAAGGCAGCACAACGCGCCAAGATCCGGATGGCACCGAGGTGGTGTCCAGCAAGTTGCCGCACTGGTGTGGCCATCCTACAATGCTGCGCCGAAAGTCGGCGTGGGGCGCCCCGTTGGCCTGTGAGGTCGCGTCAGTCAGTGGGGGCTGTTTGAGGATCTGACTGCATTGGAAAGCAATGTGATGCTGTGCGTCGCCCCCAAGATGGAGGCTCCTCGGCTGCAGTGGGGCGCCCCTTGGTGTTTCACTCGCTATCCAGCTGAGTTGCGTCCGCACTTGCGGCTACAGTAGGCCGAAGGAAGCACAACGCGCCGAGATCTGGATGGCACCGAGGTGGTGTCTAGCAAGTTGCCGCACTGGTGTGGCCATCCTACAATGCTGCGCCGAAAGTCGGCGTGGGGTGTCCCGTTGGCCTATGAGGTGGTGTCAGTAGCGAACCAATGTGTGAATAGGTCGGAACCAGCACAAGGCGCCAAGATCCGGATGGCACGGAGGTGGTGTCATAGTTGAGAGTTCTGAGCAGCGCTTGTAACACTGTCTGAAGCTTATTTGCATCTGCTGCAGCTTCACTATTGCGGAACTTTTTTCCTTTTCCTTTCTGCATCTTGTCCCACAATCCGTTTGACCTGAAGACACGACCAGGTCCCTGAATGTGTGCGGGGGGACGCTATTGATTGAATCAAAATGGCGGCTTCACACAAAGCTGACTCAAGCGTTGCTGCTGATGCTATACAGACAAAAACTGGTTTTCAGTTTGTACATTCTTCAGGATTTTTCCATCCAAGGCTGTTTGAGAGTTTGTAGACCAATGGCTTCAGATCTTGCCCTCCCCTCTTTTGACTGTTGGTTCTTGTTGCCTATCTCTTCTGTTGTCATTTAACTGAACCTTTTTTGACTGCCGAAAGGGGTTCTGGTCCGACCGCTGGTTGGTGGAGACATTTTGACTATATCCTGGACCTGCTCGGCCTCGCCCAAAATGGCGCCGGTATAAATGGGACTCGTAACTCCTTGTTGTGTATTGGTTGCACAACCTTGATATCACGAGATACGTATGCAGTTTTGAAGCACATGGCGGGCGGGGACGAGAATTGATTGAATATTTCGACATCCCTATTGATATTAAGTTCTGATGTGTTATTGATTACTGTACTATTGAAAGTTCGAATTAACGTCACCCATGGTACTTGCCCGCAAATGTATATCTAGATAATTTTATTGTAAGTGGCCCTGTCGTATTTTAATTACAAAATGTACGTCCACCGATTCCGAAACTGTTAGACACCTTAGTTCTTGCAACCTAATGGCCCGCTCGCTGCGTTCCTCTACAGTGTAAATGTCTCCTCATCATATACAATTCCAGTTTGCTCCGTGGCCGGCCCACGTGGTTATAGGCCCGTATTTGTATACTGACATTTTCACAATAAAGGTTTTTAAAACAAAACATGGTAGTAGTATTTACATTGGTAAAGTTTTTAATTTTAGTCACTGTTTTCGAATCAGTAAAAGGCAAGTGAAATAAAGCAGTCCAATTACATGACGGATAAAAGGTATAATACGCAGGAACGCAGTAAAGATAAATGGTCAAGGGCTGTTGTGTTTTTTACTCCTGCAACATAAAGTGATCGATAAGAATCTGATATTCAGGCGTATCGGCGACTAAGACAGCAGGCCGAGCATCTTTTGCTCAACGGCTCCATCATGGGACGAAGAAACACCCTTTTTCTAGAAAAAGGAATATATTTTACTTGCAGGACAGTTGTAAATTTTCCGGGAAAGTACATTAGCCTGAAACATTATAACATATATGTTTAAGAAAAAATAATGTTCGAAAGCAATAAAAAGCGTAATTTTTAGGTCATATGACCAAGCCTTTCATCATTAGAATAACAAAAGTAAAATGAACCAATGAAAAGTTTTATTAACAAGTCACATGACCTGTTATGCTTACGTTACGCGCTGCGCGCCGCGCCCCCGATCGCTTCCGGGAAGCTGCGCTTCGCGCACCGGAGCACTTCCGGGTGCGCTAACGCGGCGTGTCATATAACGCATTACGCGACAACGTAGGTCCAGAATATAGTCAAAATGTCTCCACCAACCAGCGGTTGTAACACAACCCCTTTCAGCAGTCTAAAAAGTTCTGTTAAATGACAACAGAAGGGACAGGCAACAAGAACCATCAGTCAAAGAGGGGAGGGCAAGTTCTTCCCTACCGGGTCACGTTGGGGCGCTACCGGAACTGATCGAATTGGTAGTCTACAGTGTTTCTGGATGTTTCAGACTGAAGCTGGCGTTAGCATGAGAGCACCACCATCTCGTATCTCAGTCGTGGCCATTCCACGAGCAATCATTGCACCCGCTCCCCACCAGAAGCCTGCGGGAGTCGGGGGCCCCCAAGACTTTTGTAGAATCTTCAAGGCTCAGTGGACGCTTTCGAGAATGGGGCCCAAGCCCTAGCAGACAAGCGTCCGAGTTCCAAGGTGTCCCATGGCCATTTTAGTGGACCACGCCCAAATCTGAAGAGCCGGACGCCATTTTGAGTGTCCTGTGGCAGCCGCCTATAGCTGCATCGCAAGAGCGGGAGCAACTCAACTACATGGTGAGCGAGACGCTGTAGTCGCAAGAGCGGGCGGTAAACAGCTGAATGGCGGAAGAGGCACAGTGTAGCAAAAGCGGGCGGAATGGCAACTGAAACGGTAAAGGGGCGCCCCACTACAGCGTGTCTTCAGGTCAAACGGATTGTGGGATAAGGTCCAGAATGGAAGAGTCATCAAAAGGCAAAAAGTTCCGCCGGACTCCGGGAGCCGGCCGCCTATGTCGGGGGCGATCTTAGGCCACGCTAGGGCAACACGACTTGGGGAGGGGGCAGGAGTCAAGCGCACCCTCCCAGTCCGCGCCACTACACCGTATGTTGAAAATCTGAAGCCATCATTCTACAAACTCTCAACCAGCCTTGGATGAAAAATCTTGAAGAATGTACAAACTGAAAACCAGTTTTTGTTTGCATAGCATCAGCAGCAACGCTTGCTATCAGAGTGCATGAGTTTCATGCTCGATCGATTGAGCTAGCCGGATCAGGCAACAAAAAGTATAAAATAGTTATGTAAATAGTTATTTAATAAAATGTTTTACCCTGTTACTTTGCTGGTGTGTTGTATATATTTATAATATTTGCATAGAGTTTATCGTTATTTTGGGCGGGGTGGGTGGCGGAGCCGAGCTGTCTTGCAGCCATCATGGTGTGGAGCTCAGTTCATCTCACTAGTTTCGTATTTCTCATGAAGGGTTGTTCCTAATGTTTCTATTTTAGCGAGGTCAAAAAGAGATCCCATTAGTGGCCTACTGATTTTGCTCGATTATTTTTTTATTTTTTACACGATTTTTCACTATCTGCAAAGACTAAACAGAGTATTGCGACTTTGTGCTTGTTAGTAAATAGAGAATGAACCAAAGAGAATCAATTCTAAAATAGTAAATGCTTGGATAACAATCAATCAAATGGAGAGACAAGCAGGCACGACGGATTACAACGGGGGCAAAGGCCTGCGTTAACTACCCTTCACTATCTGCAAAGAGAGAGTACTTCTAAGAGAAATGAGGGGGGGGGCAGCGTTCAAAGCACATCAGCGTGCATAAACACGAAAATGTTTTTACCTATCACGTACTTGACATTTGACAGCTTTTGATATTTGCTATTAAAAAACCATTGAAATTCACTGAAAAAACCATAGGTTTTAGCCCATATATAGTTAGGGATTAGCATTTACAAAACCTTAATTTACTCGCACAAAACCATAGAAATTCGCATATATAGTTAGATGCAATAACTATATATCGCGCACCCGTAATCCACTGCTGATCATGTCACATATTACATAATTCATGACATGGTCAGTGACATCAATGATGACATATCAAATGACATCACTGATGACATCACTGATGACAACATCCAGTGACTGTATGTTTCTGTAAAGTTAAAATATGTCTTACATATTGAAGAATGAGTGGATGTATAAGTGTCTGGATGAAGGATTTAGTAGGTGCATGACTGACTGTATGAGTGAGTGATTAAATGTGTCTCACTGAGTGCATGGGTTAGTGACTAAACTGTCTTAATTTGTGCATCATTATGTCTGTTGTTCTGTAAACTGCTGCACGTGTTGATCAGTAGCTATATGAGTAACTATATGGGTTATTGATTGGTTGCCCAAGTATTTGTATAGGAGACTGAGTGTGTGTGTGGGTGGCTGGGAGGTGTATGACTCTGTGCATAGATGTGTGAGCAGTTGATTCACTAGATGTATGGGTTCAAAAGTGCATGTGGAAACAGCTGTATGGGCGGTTGGCTGTGTGCATGAGTGTATTGGTGAGTGAATGGATATCTCAGTGCTACATGTCAAAGTAAGTACATATGTAAAACACAGTACATGTGAGAGTTGACATATATAAATAACTGTGCATAAGAGCCAGTGAATGTGTGAGTGGCTGTATGGATCATTGTGAATTTGTATCAGGGATTGTATAAGAGAGTAAATATGTGTTAGTATATGTTTGAATAAGTAAGGTGTGTATAACTGTATAGTTGAGGAAATGGAGGTGTGATTGATTCTTTGCATGACTGACTAGGTGTGTGAGTAACTCCATGGATGAGTGACAGTCTTTGAGTGTCTGTTTACATTGAGTGTATCTAAGGTTATATTAGAGTCTGAAGAGGTTCATCGTTTTATCACATGAATGATGTCATCAGTGATGTGATCAGTAATGTCAAATGAGATGTCATCAGTGATGTCATCAGTGATGTCATTTGAGATGTCATCAGTGATGTCATGAGTGATGTAACTGACCATGTATTGAGTGATGTAATATGTGATGTCATCAGCAGTGCATTACACGCGCAAGTTATAGTGAGTCCAACTAACTATAACGTGGGAATTTCAATGGTTTTATGTCAGTAAAATTTCCAGCTAACTATAACTGGTGTGAAACCTCTGGTTTTTTCAGTGAATTTCATAGGTTTTTTAACTGATAATTTTTAACTTTTTATAGGGCTTCATACCTATGTACTTTTTAGTGAATTTCTAAGCTTATTTTTTCACAAATGTCTATAGCTGAGAAAGGTATGTTTTTCTAAAAATGAACACTATAATGTATATTAAGATAATATTTTTGTTTTAAAATAGTATTTTACTTTTTTTTATATTTGACTCTGGAGCGCTCCCGGTGCGCGTACCAGGCGCTTCCCCCGCGGAAAATTAAATAATTTTTTATTTTTTTTTACCTTTATGAGCCTCCTAAGCCCCCCTCAGAAAACCTAGAGGGTCAAGAAGTCTCTACCGTGCCCCCTTCTAGCCATACCGAACATTGTTTGCCCTCCATCTTGTGTCTCGATTGTACCGAAACACAAAATGGAGGACTCCTGTTACACTGCCGGTGCGCGTACCGGAGCGCGCACCGGTAAGCGCTCCATAAAAAAAGGTGGGAAAGTAATTTTCAGAAAAACCACTGGAGACACTTTTATCAAATATAGAATAGGCCCTACTACATAGCAGTCCCTACCATTTGCCCAAATTTGGTGGAATTCCATTGAGACATTTAGGCTACAGGCCTGTCTAAATATCCTGAGGTAAATTACATGACAAAAACACATATGAAATGTTAGAATTTACAACCAATTAAAAAGTTTCTTTCATTTTCTACGATTATTTCCTGACATTTGATTGGTTATGTACAAGAATACATATAAAAGAAGAGAGGGAAATACAGCCATTTTGACTACTGCTTCCTGAAGTACATTTGAAAAGAAATAACACTGACAACTTCAACTGATTTCTCAAAGGTAAGTTGTTATTTTGGAAAGTGAAGTATGTTGTGCACTTTAAGTTAATTTGAGAAAAAATATTCTGTTAGTTATATACTATCCATCTGTAATAGTTATAGATTGAGATAGAATTCTCTGCAATAGTTATGGATTGAGTTAGGCTTCTCTGGTATAATTATGAATTTACTTAGGCTTCATCACATGCACTTTTTAATAGTTCTACTTCCTGCCTGAAACCATACACTGCCCAAAAATTACTTCACTGTTAAAAACTCAAAAGTACCTGTCTAAACTTAAACCCAACAGTACCCTAACTCTACTAATATAGTTAATTTTTATGCAATTTTCAGAAAGAAAATGGAAGAAGAAAAACAAGCAAATGTTACTTCTATCAAAGTAAAGGTGGAAAATCCAGAAGAGCAAAAAGATAAAGTTGTTTTCTTGGATGACTCTTTGGACCAACAGTTTATAGAATGTTTAGAACAAATGGAATCACGTACTTATAATTATGAGGAAATACCGGACAATATTATGTTACGAGTTTTATTAAATTATGAAAAAGAATCAGAGGAATACATTTATATTTAATAATTTTAAATTGTTTGAGACAATATTCATTTTTATATGTAATTCATGAAGTATTACCAAAATAATTATATTATAAAATGAGACTTATAGTATACTGTGCAACTTTTTTTCTGTTACATAGTAAGTTTACTCATAGTTACTACCTTTCTCCCACTATATTATCTCCTATGTGTATTTTACACCTCTTTTTCTTCATAAGGGATCAGGATAGACTACCCATGATCCCCTAGGACTTCTCAGGGAGTGCTTAAAAGATCTGTTTCTGCTTTCCTGACAGACTATGTTATGGATTCCATATACCACAATAACTTCGATAACAACATGCAAGATATCTACAGAGGTGATGGTGTACATTAAATTTAAGTCTCTGCATTGGTACCTACATGTAGGTACTTAAATAAAATTAAAAAAACAACAAAAAAAACAATGAATATACATACAATTTTAAGTTTTTTAAAGTGATTTTTCACTATTTTTCACCAAAGTACGCTTCCCGGTACGCTTCCCGGTGCGCGTACCGGGCGCTTCCCCCGCGAAAATCGAAAAAAAAAAAAACATTTGAGACCCCTCGGGCCCTTTAATGGCCCCCACATCAAACCTAGGGGGACAGGGGGTGTCTACTCTTCCCCCTTATGGTCATTTCCCCCTTTGTTTTGGCCACCTCTCATGTCTCGATCCTACCGAGACACAAGATGGCGGCCGCTCCGGACTGTTTAGAGTGTTTACAGACACCCGAGAGCCAATCAGCTTTCTGCGCGCAAGTCGTGTGGCGCGCCCGGTGCGCTCCCCGGTGCGCGTACCGGAGCGCGCCTATAGATATATATATTTTTTTGAACCTAAATTACTCAAAATCCACTGGAGCACATATCTTGAGACATAGCAAAGGCACGTCGGGCTACCAGTCCCTACAATTTTGACAAGTTTGGTGCAAATCCATTCAGCCGTTCGGGCTAAAATGGAAATCGACCGCCCTATGGAAATTAACATGTGGAAAACGCGTTTTGGGACCCACCTTTTATCTCGGCCCCCGCTTGATGAATCCCCCCCCCCCGGGGCGCCGCGAGGCCATTTTGAGGAAATTTTCAGGCAGATTCGTCAACCGGCGCCAAAGTTATTTCAAATAGAATTTTGAGATTTAACATTGAAAAAAATCATAACTATAACTACCTACTGGCGACCGCCAGTAGGTAATATAGTAATATATATATATATATATATATATATATATATATATATATATATATATATATATATTCACTGAAAATGAGATGTCATCAGTGATGTCACTGACCATGTCATGAATGATGTAATATGTGACATCATCAGCATTGGATTGCGGATGCGCGAAATATATAGTTAGTGCAACTAACTATATGTGGAATTTTATTGGTTTTATATCAATAAAATGTCCAGCTAACTATATAGGAGGAATTTCAATGGTTTTTATATGTTAATTCCTAACTATATAAGGGCTAAAACCTATGGTTTTTTCAGTGAATTTCCAAGGTTTTTCAAAGGCTAATTCCTAACTATATATAGTCTATAACCTATGGTTTTTTCAGTGAATTTCATTGGTTTTTTAAAAGCTAATATATACCTATATTACCTACTGGCGGTCGCCAGTAGGTATATATAGTTAGGATTTTTTCTCTATGGGATTTTTGAAAATTCTATGTGTAATAACTTTGGCGTTTGTGGACGGAATTGGCTGACATTTTCAGGAAAATGGAACATTTTGTTTCTGAGCAGCCCCTGAAAATTTGGGGGGGTTTCATCAAGGGGGGGCTGAGAAAAAAGGGGGGTCCCAAAACGCGTTTTTCCCATGTTAATTTCCATAGGGCGGTTGTCCTCACTTTTAGCTTGAACGGCTGAATGGATTTGCACGAAACTTGGCAAAATTGTAGGGACTGTTAGCCCGATGTGCCTTTGCTAGGTCTCAATATATGTGCTCCAGTGGATTTTGAGTAATTTAGGTTCAAAAAAAGATATATATCTGGGCGGAGCCTAACCACACATCTGATCTGATTGGCTGTCAGCACTTCATCCAAGAAGTGTTGGCAGCCATCTTGGGACCAATATACATGATAGCACCTCATTAAAAAGCATTGTAGTTAATAAAGGGTTTTAGGACTTTAGTTACATTATAAATCATTTGTTGATGGTACCATACTCGTTTTAGGAATTGTGGTGGGTTCTAAGGTGATTTTACCATGTGAAAAAACCTTCTGCTGTGATATCATGAATATTGTTTGAAAGAAAACTAATATCTCATGATTTTCCCACAGTGGTTTGGAAGGGGATCTATAAGCTAAACTGAAAGCATATTTTCTGTAAATTCACATTATCTTTCTCAGTCATGTGAAAATGAAGTCTGACATTCTCAGTAAAACATGTACATCCAACAAGGACAGAGACTGTCAGTTGATTCCTTTGTGTTCTACTGCAGCCTCCTAGAGTGTTCTAAAGAACAACTAGAGCGCTAACAGTCCTACTTATTACAAAGGTATGGCACACCTGAAGCCATCTTGATTGGAATAAAGTGGTAACTCTTAAAACATTTAATTTAAAAAGAAACAACATGAGGGGGTATATTTTGCCATAGAAAGTATGATTAGTGCTGCAGAATGAAAAAGTAGGGCACATTTTGAGTGACTTCTCAAATCTTTTTCTATTTCATTAAAACATTCTGACATGCAGTCTCCCAAAATGGCCACCAGAGACAAAAGAGCCCAAATGTAGCCCAAATATCACCCAGATGTAGCCCAAGTATAGCCCAATGACAGAATGTCCCAGAGTGTTCTAAAGAACAACTAGAGCGCTAACAGTCCTACTTATTACAAAGGTATGGCACACCTGAAGCCATCTTGATTGGAATAAAGTGGTAACTCTTAAAACATTTAATTTAAAAAGAAACATGAGGGGGTATATTTTGCCATAGAAAGTATGATTAGTGCTGCAGAATGAAAAATTAGGGCACATTTTGAGTGACTTCTCAAATCCTTTTATATTTCATTAAAACATTCTGACATGCAGTCTCCCAAAATGGCCACCAGAGACAAAAGAGCCCAAATGTAGCCCAAATATCACCCAGATGTAGCCCAAGTATAGCCCAATGACAGAATGTCCCAGAGTGTTCTAAAGAACAACTAGAGCGCTAACAGTCCTACTTATTACAAAGGTATAGCACACCTGAAGCCATCTTGATTGGAATAAAGTGGTAACTCTTAAAACATTTAATTTAAAAAGGAACAAAATGAGGGGGTATATTATGCAATAGAAGGTATTATTAGTGCTGCAGAAAGAAAAATTAGGGCACATTTTGAGTGACTTTTCAAATCCTCTTCTATTTCATGAAAAAATTCTGACATGCAGTCTCCCAAAATGGCCACCAGAGACAAAAGAGCCCAAATGTAGCCCAAATATCACCCAGATGTAGCCCAAGTATAGCCCAATGACAGAATGTCCCAGAGTGTTCTAAAGAACAACTAGAGCGCTAACAGTCCTACTTATTACAAAGGTATGGCACACCTGAAGCCATCTTGATTGGAATAAAGTGGTAACTCTTAAAACATTTAATTTAAAAAGGAACAAAATGAGGGGGTATATTTTGCCATATGAATTATGATTAGTGCTGCAGAAAGAAAAATTAGGGCACATTTTGAGTGACTTCTCAAACCCTCTTCAATTTCATTAAAAAATTCTGACATACAGTCTCCCAAGATGGCCACTAGAGACAAAAGAGCCTAAATGTAGCCCAAATATCACCCAGATGTACCCCAAGTATAGCCCAATGACAGAATGTCCCAGAGTGTTCTAAAGAACAACTAGAGCGCTAACAGTCTCACTTATGACAAAAGTATGGCACACCAGAAGCCATCTTGATTGGAATGAAGTGGTAAGTCTGAAAACACTCAATTTAAAAAGGAACAACATGAGGGGGTTAATTTTGCCATAGAAAGTATGATTAGTGCTTCAGAAAGAAAAATTAGGGATCATTTTGAGTGACTTCTCAAATCCTCTTCTATTTCATTAAAAAAATTCTGACATGCAGACTGAAACATGCACTTTGAATACCAGCAGCAGACGTCCCTGGTGAGCAGTAGCTTTACTACAGTGATCTAATGTGCAACTAGAGTGCTAACATTCAGAATTTATGGCAAATGTGTGACACATCTGAATGCCTTCTTGATGGAACCAAAGTAAACAAGCATTGAAAATGCAATAGATCTCGCCCTTGTTTAAGTTAAAGCCATTCTGTTTGTAATGAGGTGGCTTTTTAGCTTTGCTTTTATTAGTGTTTTTTCAACTTTCATGTAAATAACATGCATCTGTATGCATATAAGTATATGTATGCATGCATTTATGTTTGTATTTATATAGATATAAAGATGATATATGTTTATATATGTATGTATATATATATATTCACTGAAAAAACCATAGGCTATAGACCATATATAGTTAGGAATTAGCATTTACAAAACCTTGAAAATTCACTGAAAAAACCATAGGTTATAGACCATATATAGTTAGGAATTAGCATTTACAAAACCTTGAAAATTCACTGAAAAAACCATAGGTTATAGACCATATATAGTTAGGAATTCGCATTTACAAAACCTTATTTTACTCACACAAAACCATTGAAATTCCATATATAGTTAGTTGCACTAACTATATATCGCGCACCCGCAATCCACTGCTGATGATGTCACATATTACATCATTCATGACATGGTCAGTGACATCACTGATGACATCACTGATGACATCTCAAATGACATCACTGATGACATCACTGATGACAACATCCAGTGACTGTATGTTTCTGTAAAGTTAAAATATGTCTTACATATTGAAGAATGAGTGGATGTATAAGTGTCTGGATGAAGGATTTAGTAGGTGCATGACTGACTGTATGAGTGAGTGATTAAATGTGTCTCACTGAGTGCATGGGTTAGTGACTAAACTGTCTTAATTTGTGCATCATTATGTCTGTTGTTCTGTAAACTGTTGCATGTGTTGATAAGTAGCTATATGAGTAACTATATGGGTTATTGATTGGTTGCCCAAGTATTTGTATGGGAGACTGAGTGTGTGTGTGGGTGGCTGGGAGGTGTGTGACTCTGTGCATAGATGTGTGAGCAGTTGATTCACTAGATGTATGGTTTCAAAAGTGCATGTGGAAACAGCTGTATGGGCGGTTGACTGTGTGCATGAGTGTATTGGTGAGTGAATGGATATCTCAGTGCTACATGTCAAAGTAAGTACATATGTAAAACACAGTACATGTGAGAGTTGACATATATAAATAACTGTGCATAAGAGCCAGTGAATGTGTGAGTGGCTGTATGGATCATTGTGAACTTGTATCAGGGATTGTATAAGCGAGTAAATATGTGTTAGTATATGTTTGAATAAGTAAAGTTTGTATAACTGTATAGTTGAGGAAATGGAGGTGTGATTGATTCTTTGCATGACTGACTAGGTGTGTGAGTAACTCCATGGATGAGTGACAGTCTGTGAGTGTCTGTTTACACTGATTGTATCTAAGGTTATATTAGAGTCTGAAGAGGTTCATCGTATTGTCACATGAATGATATCATCAGTGATGTGATCAGTAATGTCAAATGAGATGTCATCAGTGATGTCATTTGAGATGTCATCAGTGATGTCATTTGAGATGTCATCAGTGATGTCATCAGTGATGTCACTGACCATGTCATGAATGATGTAATATGTGACATCATCAGCAGTGGATTGCGGGTGCGCGATATATAGTTAGTGCAACTAACTATATATGGAATTTCAATGGTTTTGTGTGAGTAAAATAAGGTTTTGTAAATGCGAATTCCTAACTATATATGGTCTATAACCTATGGTTTTTTCAGCGAATATATATATATATATATGAAACCTGGGAAAGGAGATAAGAAATAATCCATCCAAGCACTTCCTAAGGAACCGGCCTACAGCGCAATAATGATCTCATAAGGGACTAGATGACTCACCTGTAACCAAACCCCAAGTATCAATTCAATGAGGGAGCCGAAGTGTAGTTGTTCAACTTACACGTTGGATTTAAGGCAGTAATAAAATTGGTAACTATGGAAAAAAGGGAAAAGGAAGGAAAAAGATATTGCTAATGTCCTTACCAATAACAGATCTGCTTTCATACATATGGCAATTGTTAGAGGGCATAAGACTAAACACCGATCATTGCATGTACAAATAGATCTGTTCACAGATTCAATGAATGTGAACTGGAGTGTTACAGAGAGACCCCAAAGAAAAGAGGCAGCATTTAATAGTAGACACTGCGTAGGCAAATAAATCTATATAAGAATTGATTACATAAACCAGAACGGAATAAATACATAGAATTACCTCCAAAGTATCAAAGTGTACGTGTATACATTCAGGGGCAGCAGACCGTAGATATGAGGGCTGTAGGCGCGGTAGAAGGTGATCTTTAAATCCGTGCCTAAAACATGACTGAAAACAGGAACGGGATTCATGAAATAAAAAGCAGTAAAGGCGGTAAATCATAAAACTAGCAGAATCCAAAAAACGGGTTCTGGATGTAACTTACTCGTCAAGATGATGACACAGCCTGAAAAGTGCTTCAAATATGTACAGCCGGAATCGAGTGTAGCAGGGAAGGGATAAACGAGGTTTGTTCAAAAGGATTCCCTGAAAGATGTAACGATGGAAAATAGCTTTCAGAAAGGGACGTCTAAGCAAGGGTTTTTGTTAAAAAAACCAAAGTAGAAAAACGAGCTGCATTTCCTTGCATGGACGCACTTACTTATAGGCTTTAGAAAAGGCTCTCCGGGCGGTCTGCTGCCAGCTTCATCTTCGTGAGCGGAATGGAAAAGGATACGCCTCGAGTTTATATACAATGGGGCACTCACTAATATATAGCACCTGAGTAACTAAGGAACTGCCACACGGGTGTAAAACTCGGTCATAGAGGTAAACAAAGGACACCAAAACAAAGTGTCGGAGTCAATTTCAAAAGGGAAGATAGAAAGAGGACTGACGTGACCGGAGACCTCTGCATAAACAAAGAGACAATATGAACCCAATTATGACTGTGATTGCGGTTTAAACGCATTAATAACAAAGCGGAGAATATTTAATCTCTTAGCAAAAATAATAATCACAATAAAGAAGGAATAATTTAGAAGGAATAAGAAAAAAGAAAAAGAAAAATGTACAGAGAGCCGAAATGTGAAATAAATGAGAAGGCTATTGGATAGCATTTTCCCAGGGAATGCACACTTTGCACATGCATTTAAGGCTTCCCCCAGGCAGGGGGAAGCGGAAACCACGTCCTCCCGGCCCCGCCCACAACCAGGCGGCGGCCATCTTGAGGCGGCTCGGGCCGCGGCGGTGATCTCGGGGGTAAAACGAGGGGTGGGCACCCTCGAAATTAAAATAAAAACATTATAAAATAAAAGACAGAAGCCCTCCAAGGCCCCCCCCCAAAAAAATTTTAAAGAAAAATCGCGGGGTGCCAACACTTCTTGGATGAACTGCTGACAGCCAATCAGATCTCACGATGAGATGCTGACAGCCAATCAGATCTCACGATCGGAGATATGTGGTTAGGCTCCGCCCAGATATATAATTTGATTCTCTTCTGATTTTCTCAGGAACTACTGGAGGGATTTACACTATTTAACCAAAAGCGTGATCTGCGTACCAGACACTACCATTTTGACAAGTTTGGTGTAATTCCCTTCAGTGGTTCAAGCTGTAGCCGTGTCTAAAGGTCCTATGGAAATTAACATGGGGAAAACACGTTTTGGGACCCCCCTTTTTTCTCAGCCCCCATTTGACTAATCCCCCCCAAACTTTCAGGGAAGGAGAGGAGTGGAGCGAGCCATCTTCTTTGAGAAATTTGCGAAGATTCATCAACCAGCGCCAAAGTTATTCCCAATAGAATGTTGGTGATTTCCTATGGAAACTAGGTCCTAACTATATATACCTACTGGCAACCGCCAGTAGGTAATATATATATAATAATGTATATATATATATATATATATATATATATATATATATATATATTACCTACTGGCGGTCGCCAGTAGGTAGTTATAGTTAGGACCTAGTTTCCATAGGAAATCCTCAACATTCTATTTGGAATAACTTTGGCCCTGGTTGAAGAATCTTAGCGAATTTCTCAAAGAAGATGGCTCGGTCCGCTGCGCTCCTTCCCTAAAAGTTTGGGGGGGATTGGTCAAGTGGGGGCTGAGATAAAAGGGGGGTCCCAAAACGTGTTTTCTCCATGTTATTTTCCATAGGACCTTTAGACTCGGCTACAGGTCGAACGGGTGAATGGATTTATAAGAAATTTGGCAAAACTGTACAGACCGGCTCGCAGATTACGCTTTTTTTGGAATGGTGTAAATCCGTTCAGTAGTTGTTGAGAAAATTAAAGTTAAAGTCAATTATATATCTATAGGCGCGCATGCGTGCGCGCACCCAAGTGGCTGCGCGTGAGCGGAATTTTTTTTTGCTGCGTGACGTCTGTTAACGTTCGATTCGAAGGAAATCAGGAAGTGTTGACTGCCATTTTGTCACTGCGAGTAAATATATTGTCATTTCAAAGCGTTGGAATATGGAAAGGGGAGAAGGTAGAGATTGTTTTGCTGCGTAGGGTTTCTCAGGGTGTGCAGTAAGGTCCTTAAAAGCGAAAATATATATATTTTTTCTCGAAAAAGTTGCGGGGTGCGCGCACTCGGGCGCGCACACCTATTTACAAAAGTGTGAAAATGGAGATAAATCAGAAGTTTGAGTGCTTTGATATAAGGTGGCTCTGAAAAGAGCCCTTGTGTTAATTGAGTTGTTTCTGCATTTATAAGTAA
This sequence comes from Lissotriton vulgaris, assembly GCF_964263255.1. Lineage (NCBI taxonomy): Eukaryota > Metazoa > Chordata > Amphibia > Caudata > Salamandridae > Lissotriton > Lissotriton vulgaris. Next base: position 21,389 of record NW_028244250.1, on the reverse strand, counting down.
GTACCGATGCAGAGTTTGATATAATATTGTTGGCAGCATTTTGAAAGGAAAGACAGGGGCCCATTTTCTGGTTAACAGGTGACCAGGCCAACTTTTCACGCCAGGCCCATTCCTGCAAAGTCGACCGCCATTTTTAGGAGATCTGCAACCACCGGCAGTCACTGGGTTGCAGGAGCAGATGGACTCAAGCCTGTCGGGCGAAGCATCGTTGCACCTCCACAGTGGACGAGACCATGCTGGGTTCGTGGAACGTCGCTGTACCGCAACAGTGGGCGAGTCCTTTGCTGGGCTCGTGGAGCGTCCCTATACCGCCACAGTATGCGAACGCTTTGCTGGGCTCGTGGAGTGTCCCTATATCGCCACAGAGTACGAACCCTTTGCCGGGTGCATGGATCGTTGGGGGTGCAGCTGAGGGGCCTCCATCTGGGGAGGCTCGTCCGCGCCGCCTCTCCCTCCCAGTGGACCCCACGGCGTCTTGCTGACATTTGTTATGGCCGGACCAGGCGATGAAGAGAGGGGGAGGTCGGATATATATGAGTTATACTATTAGGTATGTCACATCCCCCTTGTGGCCTGCAAGGCACCGAAAAAAGAAGAGAATGGGAAGACAACTACATCTCGGGTCGGGCCCATGCCTTCTCTGGCCGATGGCGGCCGGCCGCTCTTTGCCACGGCCCCAGGAACGGATCCCTTGGTTCATCCTGGGGACAGGCCTTGGCGTGTGGTGTCTCCTCCGGACTATTCGCGTAATGGTTCTCCACCCCAGGCCGTTGCAGACGGCTTTTGTAGACTTTCTGACGCTCAAAAACCCTACTAGAAAGCAGCCCAAAAGTAGCCCAACATTGCTACTTTTGGGAAGGAGGGGCTGCGCGCGAGCGGAATTTTTTTTTGCTGCGTGACGTCTGTTAACGTTCGATTCGAAGGAAATCAGGAAGTGTTGACCGCCATTTTGTCACTGCGAGTAAATATATTGTCATTTCAAAGCGTTGGAACATGGAAAGGGGAGAAGGTAGAGATTGTTTTGCTGCGTAGGTTTTCTCAGGGTGTGCAGTAAGGTCCTTAAAAGCGAAAATATATATATTTTTTTCTCGAAAAAGTTGCGGGGTGCGCGCACTCGGGCGCGCACACCTATTTACAAAAGTGTGAAAATGGAGATAAATCAGAAGTTTGAGTGCTTTGATATAAGGTGGCTCTGAAAAGAGCCCTTGTGTTAATTGAGTTGTTTCTGCATTTATAAGTAAGTACCGATGCAGAGTTTGATATAATATTGTTGGCAGCATTTTGAAAGGAAAGAAAGGGGCCCATTTTCTGGTTAACAGGTGACCAGGCCAACTTTTCACGCCAGGCCCATTCCTGCAAAGTCGACCGCCATTTTTAGGAGATCTGCAACCACCGGCAGTCACTGGGTTGCAGGAGCAGATGGACTCAAGCCTGTCGGGCAAAGCATCGTTGCACCGCCACAGTGGACGAGACCCTGCTGGGTGAGTGGAGCGTCGCTGTACCGCAACAGTGGGCGAGTCCTTTGCTGGGCTCGTGGAGCGTCCCTATACCGCCACAGTATGCGAACGCTTTGCTGGGCTCGTGGAGTGTCCCTATATCGCCACAGAGTACGAACCCTTTGCCGGGTGCATGGATCGTTGGGGGTGCAGCTGAGGGGCCTCCATCTGGGGAGGCTCGTCCGCGCCGCCTCTCCCTCCCAGTGGACCCCACGGCGTCTTGCTGACATTTGTTATGGCCGGACCAGGCGATGAAGAGAGGGGGAGGTCGGATATATATGAGTTATACTATTAGGTATGTCACATCCCCCTTGTGGCCTGCAAGGCACCGAAAAAAGAAGAGAATGGGAAGACAACTACATTTCGGGTCGGGCCCATGCCTTCTCTGGCCGATGGCGGCCGGCCGCTCTTTGCCACGGCCCCAGGAACGGATCCCTGGGTTCATCCTGGGGACAGGCCTTGGCGTGTGGTGTCTCCTCCGGACTATTCGCGTAATGGTTCTCCACCCCAGGCCGTTGCCGACGGCTTTTGTAGACTTTCTGACGCTCAAAAACCCTACTAGAAAGCAGCCCAAAGGAAGCCCAACATTGCTACTTTGGGGAAGGAGGGGCTGCGCGCGAGCGGAATTTTTTTTTGCTGCGTGACGTCTGTTAACGTTCGATTCAAAGGAAATCAGGAAGTGTTGACCGCCATTTTGTCACTGCGAGTAAATGGTGCTCCACATTGTAAATGCGGCACACCATGGGTGGCAGAGCAGCGGTGCACATTAACTGGTGCATCTCTGGGGATGCGCCAGTTAACATAAATCTGCTCCTTTACATTTAAGTATGAGCAGGGGACACAGAGTTGGTGAAGCTTATCGAAGGTTAAAAAGAGATGAGTCCTGTTCACTGAAAACTTGGACATAGGACTCACCTCCTCAGCATCGCTGGACATGGCTAAATAATAGCTGCAAAATGTTACTGTTGTTAAACAATTTTACTATTATAGTGTCTGAGATTTGTCTCTTACTCTGCAACATCTCATTGTTGTTCTCTTTCTTTAAAGATAAGGACATTAACCATGAGTGATAATGAGCAATCCGTTGGTCTCGATCTTATTGTTGAACATGTCATTGAAACGTCAGTGGAAGTGGAACCCTTAGATGATTTAAATCCTGAGGATGATGAAGAACATGATGAGGATGCCGATTTGTCAGAATTGTATGACATAGGGTGGGAAGCTGACGTGCTTCAGCATATGGAACTATAAACATTTATTTTTCAAATTTACTGGAAATAAAAAGTGAAAATGTAAACCGTTTCATTTAAAATTAAACATAACTTGAAAAACAGGTTATGTGTAGTGTCTTTAATAAAATAGTCAAATATGCTCATAAAAATATTTCTAAACCAATGAAAAGCCTTAACAAGTCACATGACCTGTTATGCTTACGTTACGCGCTCCGCGCCGCGCCCCGGATTGTTGGTCATTCAAACTGAGGCTGGCGTCAGCATGAGAGCGCCAACGTCTCGTGGCTACGCCATTCAGAAAATATTGTTGGCAGCATTTTGAAAGGAAAGATCTGCAACCACCGGCAGTCACTGGGTTGCAGGAGCTGATGGACTCAAGCCTGTCGGGCGAAGCATCGTTGCACCGCCACAGTGGACGAGTCCTTTGCCAGGTGCATGGAGCGTCGCTGCACCGCAAGAGTGGACGAGTCCTTCGACGGGTGCGTGGAGCGTTGGGGGTGCAGCTGAGGGGCCTGCACGTGGGGAGGCGGGAGAGGCTCGTCCGCGCCGCCTGTCCCTCCCAGTGCACCCCCACGGCGTCTTGCTGACATTTGTTATGGCCGGACCAGGCGATGAAGAGAGGGGGGGGGTCGGAGGCATATGCAAGACATCCCCCCTCGTGGCCTGCAAGGCGCCGAAAGATTATCGTCCGCGCCGTCTCTCCCTCCCAGTGTACCCCACGGCGTTTTGCTGACATTTGTTATGGCCGGACCAGGCGATGAAGAGAGGGGGGGGTCGGAGGCATATGCAAGACATCCCCCCCTCGTGGCCTGCAAGGCGTCGAAAGAGGAAGAGAATGGGAAGACAACTACATCTCGGGTCGGGCCCGTGCCTTCTCTGGCCGATGGCAACCGGCTGCTCTTTGCCATGGTCCCAGGAACGGATTCCTTGGTTCATCCTGGGGACAGGCCTTGGCGCATGGTGTCGCCTCCGGACTATTCGCGTAATGGTTCTCCATAGTTGTTTTAATATATTTTTGTTCAAGAATAAAAATGTTTTAATCTGTTATTTTGCTGTCGTGTGGTATATTTCTAATATTTGTCGCTCTGATGTCGTTTCCCCTCCCAAATGGAACATGTGATTATAATCTACAGCCGGACATTCCGACAGGACATGAGAGCAAAAGGGGGGGGGGTCAGATCTGAAGTTGGGCAGGCGATAAGATCACGTTTTGCTATGTAGGGCTATCTATGTTCGTGATGGGGCCTAAAAGGGGGCAAGATGGCGTCGAGCTCGGTTTCTCTCACTAGTTTCACTAGTTTCATATTTCTCATGAGGGGTTGTTCCTAATGTTTCTATTTTAGCAAGGTCAAAAAGAGATCCTATCAGTGGCCTATTGATTTTGTTCGATTCCTTTTGTTTTCTCAAACGATTTTTAAGTTAAAGTTTGCTAGTACGATACAGCGGCTAGTGCGCATTTTATATATATGTCTTTTTTATTAGGGGTGTTTTCCGGTGGAGTCGGACGATCTACCTCTAATAAACGGTAAGTGTTCCTCTGAAGGAATGCGTCTTGAAAGTGGCTGACTGTAATGTATGATATTTCACTCAGTGACTTTCAGGCCCATGCTGTTTCAAAACTGTGCATGTGTTTGAAGCAGGCGTAGGTATTGACGCAGCATAGAAACTACTAGGAACCAATTGGAAGTGTTGTTTTCAAGTCACATGACTTCACATGCGCGTCTCAGGACGTGTACGCGGTGATAGTATCTGGTTGGAAGTAGCGGTCCAATTTCAAAACGTGAAAAGGAGTAAATCGAAACATATCCGGATTTAATATATCTTCTGAGTAGTATAAGTTCTATGGTGGGTGTATGAAGAAATTTAATAAGTTGCAATCGCGAACTTTTCCCGAAATATATATAGGCGGGTGCGCGCACACGGTCGCGCACGATCGAAAGCCGATAAACGCCCTTTATAATATGCTCCTGGAGCTGTTTTTGGAAAGTTCAAATTGCAAAGTTTTCACGAAATATATAGGTAGGTGCGCGCACTCGGTCGCGCACGAAAGCCTGGAAATGCGATATCCATTTTATTGACAACTGTTGCCGAGAGTGCGCACACCGGGTCGCGCACGAAAGTTTAGTAAGGCTATTTTTATTTACAGACAAATTTTAATGTGTTTAAAAAAAGGCAAGGTACAGACTTTCGAATTCTGTATCGCTTTACAAGGAGTCTCTATGCAACTTGAACAGTGAAGAAAACGGCTTGTTTTTGAAAAAAATATTGCCAGAACTTTATTGACAAAAGTATAGGTTGCATACACGCCATATTTCTGAATTAGCATTTTAAAAACCAATGAAATTCACAGAAAAAACCATAGGTTTTACACACGTTATAGTTAGGAAGTAGCATTTAAAAAACCTATGAAATTCACTGAAAAAACCATAGGTTTGACACATGTTATAGTTAGCTGGAAATTTTACTGATATAAAACCAATGAAATTCCACGTTATAGTTAGTTGGACTCACTATAACTTGCGCGTGCAATGCACTGCTGATGACGTCACATATTACATCACTCATGACATGGTCAGTGACATCACTCATGACATCACTGATGACACCATCCAGTGAATATGTGTCTTTCTGAAAAATAAATATTAGTGAGTTATGTTTAAATATTTAAATATATATATTAGTGTTTCATTTGTGTATAAGTGGCTACATGTGTTGGTAAGTAGCTACATGCGTATGTATATGGGTTATTAGATATTTTTATTAGTATCAGTATGAGTGTCTATATGGTTTGGTGGGGGTATTACTTAGCACATAGATGCATGAGTGACTGACTCTCTGTTTGTATGTGTTTTGAAGACAGCATATGTACAGGACTGTATGGGTGGATGAGTGTCTATATGTGTTTGTTAGTGAGTGAATGACTGTCTCACTAGTGTCTTTATCAGTAACTACATATGTTTTAATCTAGTATATATGAATATTGATGTATATAAGTGAGTATATGTGAGAGTAAGAGATTGTAAGAGTTCCTGTTTAAATAAGTATGTGTTTCTATAAGTGATTGTTTAAGAGAATAAATATGTGGAATTTTCAATAGATGTAAGGTGGAAGTGTGTGTATAACTCTATATTCAAATAAATGGATGTTCAATAGTTTATTTGCACGTGTGAATATGTGTGTGAGTAACGTTTGGATGACTGTCGGTGTGTAACAGGATGTATAGGTGTATCACTTCATATGATGAGTGAGTATATGTATGAGTGACTATATAGAACTGTTGGTGAATGAGTGGATGTGTATATAGATAGTGGAATTACTGAATTGCTTGTTGTAACTGATATAGGTATCTCCATTTTTTTTTAAATTTCAGTTTCTATTTTTGAATGTGTGTTTCAAGGGTTACATTACAGTGAAAGGAGGTCTGTTACTATGTCACAAGGATGGTGTCATCAGTGATGTCATGAGTGATGTCACTGACCATGTCATGAGTGATGTAATATGTGACGTCATCAGCAGTGCATTGCACGCGCAAGTTATAGTGAGTCCAACTAACTATAATGTGGAAGTTCATTGGTTTTATATTTGTAAAATTTCCAGCTAACTATAACATGTGTCAAACCTATGGTTTTTTCAGTGAATATATATATATATATATATATATATATATTCACTGAAAAAACCATAGGTTAGAGACCATATATAGTTAGCTGGACATTTTATTGACATAAAACCAATGAAATTCCATATATAGTTAGTTGCACTAACTATATATTGCGCACCCGCAATCCACTGCTGATGATGTCACATATTACATCATTCATGACATGGTCAGTGACATCACTGATGACATCACTGATGACATCTCAAATGACATCACTGATGACATCACTGATGACATCTCAAATGACATCACTGATGACATCATCTAGTGTCTGTGTGTTTTTGTAAAGTTTAAATATGTTTTACATATTGAAGAATGAGTGGATGTATGGAAGTCTGAGTGTGTGTGTGGCTGGCTGGGAGGTGTGTGACTCTGTGCATATCAATGTGTACTTGTATCAGTGATTGTATAAGAGAGTAAGTATGTGTTAGTATATGTGTGAAAAGTATGGTGTTCTGTGTTTAACTGTATAGATGAGGAAATCGAAGTGTGATTGATTCTTCACAGGACTGACTAGGTGTATGAGTGCATATGATAGTGTTGTAATAATGAGTGACTGTATGTATGAGTGATTGTATGGGTGAATGAGTGAATGTGTGTGTAGACGTAGGAATCAGTGAGTGCGTATGTAGTAACTGGTATTGGTGTGTCATGATGTCATCAGTGATGTCATTTGAGATGTCATCAGTGATGTCATTTGAGATGTCATCAGTGATGTCATCAGTGATGTCACTGAAGTATGGTGTTCTGTGTTTAACTGTATAGATGAGGAAATGGAAGTGTGATTGATTCTTTACAGGACTGACTAGGTGTGTGAGTAACTCCATGGATGAGTGGCAGTGTGTGAGTGTCTGCATAGGTGTATGAGTGCATATGATAGTGTTGTAATAATGAGTGACTGTATGTATGAGTGATTGTATGGGTGAATGAGTGAATGTGTGTGTAGACGTAGGAATCAGTGAGTGCGTATGTAGTAACTGGTATTGGTGTGTCATGATGTCATCACTGATGTCATTTGAGATGTCATCAGTGATGTCATCAGTGATGTCATTTGAGATGTCATCAGTGATGTCATCAGTGATGTCACTGACCATGTCATGAATGATGTAATATGTGACATCATCAGCAGTGGATTGCGGGTGCGCAATATATAGTTAGTGCAACTAACTATATATGGAATTTCATTGGTTTTATGTCAATAAAATGTCCAGCTAACTATATATGGTCTCTAACCTATGGTTTTTTCAGTGAATTTTCAAGGTTTTGTAAATGCAAATTCCTAACTATATATGGTCTATAACCTATGGTTTTTTCAGTGAATTTCATTGGTTTTTTAAAAGCTAATATCTATAGCTGTAAAATATATTCTTTATTACGTGACGTATCACGTAGCCACGTGAGACGCCTCATGGCGCGTCGCATAACCGTGACGTATCGGTTCTGCAGCGCAAACAAAACCCGTAACGTAAGCGTGCCGGAGCACGCTTACAGATATATATATTTTTTTTAACCTTAATTAGACAAAATCCACACGTGCACATATCTTGAGGCCTTGCAAAGGCACATCAAACAAACAGTCCCTACAATTTTGCCAAGTTTGCTGGAAATCTATTCCCTTAATTTTTTTTTTACTGTTTCCCCTTGTTACACTTACCGGGACGCTACCCGGTAGGCGAACCGGACGCTCTAAAAACACAAGATGGCGGACTCCCGTTACGCTGCCGGTTAGCTGCCCGGGAAGCGCCTCTACCGCGAAAAATCGCGGGGGACTTTAATATCCCCCTCATCAATCCTAGGGGGTCAGGAGGGGTTTACCTTGCCCCCTTTCCTTCATTTCCCCCTTCTTTTTTCACCACATCTTGTCTCTCGAACCTAACGAGAGACAAGATGGCGGCCGCTCCGGACTGTTTACAATGTTGACAGCTACGCTGCCGGTTAGCTGCCCGGTTAGCTGCCCGGTGAGCTGCCCGGTTCGCGTACCGGGACGCGCCTCTACGGCGTAAAATCGCAACATTTTTTGCCCCGCGGGGCACTTTAATATCCCCCTCATCAATCCTAGGGGGTCAGGAGTGGTCTACCTTGCCCCCTTTCCTTCATTTCCCCCTTCGTTTTTCACCACATCTTGTCTCTCGATCGTACCGAGAGACAAGATGGCGGCCGCTCCGGTTTGTTTAGAATGTTGACAGACACCGGAGAGCCAATCAGATTCGCTTCGCGAAGTTCCGTTACGCGTCAGGTACGCGAACCGGGGCGCTAACCGGAGCGCTGTCACAGATATATATATTTTTTTAAACGTTAATTTCTCAAAATCCACTGGAGCACATATATTGAGACATAGCAAAGGCACGTCGGGCAAACCATATCTACAATTTTGCCAAGTTTCATGTAAATCTATTCAGCCGTTCGTGCTAAAAGTGAGTCCAACCGCCCTATGGAAAAACGAATGGGAAAAACGCGTTTTGGGACCCCCCTTTGTTCTCGGCCCCCCCTTGACGAAACCCCACCAAATTTTCAAGAGCTGCTCAGAAAAAAAATGTGCCATTTTCCTGAAAATTTCAGCCAATTCCGTCCACAAACGCCAAAGTTATTAGACATAGAATTTTCAGAAATCCCATAGAGAAAAAATCCTAACTATATATACCCACTGGCTATCGCCAGTAGGTAATATACATATATAAACATATGTAATCTGCATATCTATATAAATATAAATGCATGCATACATATACATGTATGCATACATATGCATGTTATTTACATGAAAGTTTTAAAAACACTAATAAAAGCAAAGCTAAAAAGCCACCTCATTACAAACAGAATGGCTTTAACTTAAACGAGGGCGAGATCTATTGCATTTTCAATGCTTGTTTACCTTGGTTCTATCAAGAAGGCATTCAGATGTGTCACACATTTGCCATAAATTCTGAATGTTAGCACTCTAGTTGCTCATTAGATCACTGTAGTAAAGCTAGTGCTCACCAGGGAAGTCTGCTGCTAATCATGGTTTGCAGCCATTTTCCCGCATTTTTTATCCCGCAGACTTTCAGTCCGCATACCATTATCCCGCAAGGTCATTGAGCTCGCATACCATTATCCCGCATTTTTTCAAAACGCATGTGCATTTATCGCGCATGCCTTTACAAAGAATTACGTTTTAAAGGCATGTATGGTAAATGCATTTGCGTTGTGAAAACCACGATGACGAGAGAGGTAAGTGGGTTTGTGTTAATTTTTTCGTGGGTTAGTGATTGTGTAGTGTAGTGTTGTGTAGTGTAGTGTTGTGTTAGTGTAGTGTAGAGTTGTGGTGGTTGTTTAGTGTAGGGTCATGCTGGGGGTAGTGTTTTAGGGTTTAGGGTTGTGTTGTAGTGTTTGCGTAGTGTAGGGTCATGCTGGGGGTAGTGTTTTAGGGTTTAGGGTTGTGTTGTAGTGTTTGCGTAGTGTAGGGTCATGCTGGGGCTAGTGTTTTAGGGTTTAGGGTATTGTTGTAGTGTTTGCGTAGTGTAGGGTCATGCTGGGCGTAGTGTTTTAGGGTTTAGGATAGTGTTGTAGTGTTTGCGTAGTGTAGGGTCATGCTGGGGGTAGTGTTTTAGGGTTTTGGGTAGTGTTGTAGTGTTTGCGTAGTGTAGGGTCATGCTGGGGTGTAGTATTTTAGGGTTTAGGGTAGTGTTGTAGTGTTTGCGTAGTGTAGGGTCATGCTGGGGGTAGTGTTTTAGGGTTTTGGGTAGTGTTGTAGTGTTTGCGTAGTGTAGGGTCATGCTGGGGGTAGTGTTTTAGGGTTTTGGGTAGTGTTGTAGTGTTTGCGTAGTGTAGGGTCATGCTGGGGTGTAGTGTTTTAGGGTTTTGGGTAGTGTTGTAGTGTTTGCGTAGTGTAGGGTCATGCTGGGGTGTAGTGTTTTAGGGTTTTGGGTAGTGTTGTAGTGTTTGCGTAGTGTAGGGTCATGCTGGGGGTAGTGTTTTAGGGTTTTGGGTAGTGTTGTAGTGTTGGCGTAGTGTAGGGTCATGCTGGGGGGTAGTGTTTTAGGGTTTTATGTAGTGTTGTAGTGTTTGCGTAGTGTAGGGTCATGCTGAGGGTAGTGTTTTAGGGTTTAGGGTAGTGTTGTAGTGTTTGCGTAGTGTAGGGTCATGCTGGGGGTAGTGTTTTAGGGTTTAGGGTAGTGTTGTAGTGTTTGCGTAGTGTAGGGTCATGCTGGGGGTAGTGTTTTAGGGTTTAGGGTAGTGTTGTAGTGTTTGCGTAGTGTAGGGTCATGCTGGGGTGTAGTGTTTTAGGGTTTTGGGTAGTGTTGTAGTGTTTGCGTAGTGTAGGGTCATGCTGGGGGTAGTGTTTTAGGGTTTAGGGTAGTGTTGTAGTGTTTGCGTAGTGTAGGGTCATGCTGGGGTGTAGTGTTTTAGGGTTTTGGGTAGTGTTGTAGTGTTTGCGTAGTGTAGGGTCATGCTGGGGGTAGTGTTTTAGGATTTAGGGTAGTGTTGTAGTGTTTGCGTAGTGTAGGGTCATGCTGGGGGTAGTGTTTTAGGGTTTTGGGTAGTGTTGTAGTGTTTGCGTAGTGTAGGGTCATGCTGGGGGGTAGTGTTTTAGGGTTTTGGGTAGTGTTGTAGTGTTTGCGTAGTGTAGGGTCATGCTGGGGTGTAGTGTTTTAGGGTTTTGGGTAGTGTTGTAGTGTTTGCGTAGTGTAGGGTCATGCTGAGGGTAGTGTTTTAGGGTTTAGGGTAGTGTTGTAGTGTTTGCGTAGTGTAGGGTCATGCTGGGGGTAGTGTTTTAGGGTTTAGGGTAGTGTTGTAGTGTTTGCGTAGTGTAGGGTCATGCTGGGGGTAGTGTTTTAGGGTTTAGGGTAGTGTTGTAGTGTTTGCGTAGTGTAGGGTCATGCTGGGGGTAGTGTTTTAGGGTTTAGGGTAGTGTTGTAGTGTTTGCGTAGTGTAGGGTCATGCTGGGGTGTAGTGTTTTAGGGTTTTGGGTAGTGTTGTAGTGTTTGCGTAGTGTAGGGTCATGCTGGGGGTAGTGTTTTAGGGTTTAGGGTAGTGTTGTAGTGTTTGCGTAGTGTAGGGTCATGCTGGGGTGTAGTGTTTTAGGGTTTTGGGTAGTGTTGTAGTGTTTGCGTAGTGTAGGGTCATGCTGGGGGTAGTGTTTTAGGGTTCAGGGTAGTGTTGTAGTGTTTGCGTAGTGTAGGGTCATGCTGGGGGTAGTGTTTTAGGGTTTAGGGTTGTGTTGTAGTGTTTGCGTAGTGTAGGGTCATTCTGGGGCTAGTGTTTTAGGGTTTAGGGTATTGTTGTAGTGTTTGCGTAGTGTAGGGTCATGCTGGGCGTAGTGTTTTAGGGTTTAGGATAGTGTTGTAGTGTTTGCGTAGTGTAGGGTCATGCTGGGGGTAGTGTTTTAGGGTTTTGGGTAGTGTTGTAGTGTTTGCGTAGTGTAGGGTCATGCTGGGGTGTAGTGTTTTAGGGTTTAGGGTAGTGTTGTAGTGTTTGCGTAGTGTAGGGTCATGCTGGGGGTAGTGTTTTAGGGTTTTGGGTAGTGTTGTAGTGTTTGCGTAGTGTAGGGTCATGCTGGGGGTAGTGTTTTAGGGTTTTGGGTAGTGTTGTAGTGTTTGCGTAGTGTAGGGTCATGCTGGGGTGTAGTGTTTTAGGGTTTTGGGTAGTGTTGTAGTGTTTGCGTAGTGTAGGGTCATGCTGGGGTGTAGTGTTTTAGGGTTTTGGGTAGTGTTGTAGTGTTTGCGTAGTGTAGGGTCATGCTGGGGGTAGTGTTTTAGGGTTTTGGGTAGTGTTGTAGTGTTGGCGTAGTGTAGGGTCATGCTGGGGGGTAGTGTTTTAGGGTTTTATGTAGTGTTGTAGTGTTTGCGTAGTGTAGGGTCATGCTGAGGGTAGTGTTTTAGGGTTTAGGGTAGTGTTGTAGTGTTTGCGTAGTGTAGGGTCATGCTGGGGGTAGTGTTTTAGGGTTTAGGGTAGTGTTGTAGTGTTTGCGTAGTGTAGGGTCATGCTGGGGGTAGTGTTTTAGGGTTTAGGGTAGTGTTGTAGTGTTTGCGTAGTGTAGGGTCATGCTGGGGTGTAGTGTTTTAGGGTTTTGGGTAGTGTTGTAGTGTTTGCGTAGTGTAGGGTCATGCTGGGGGTAGTGTTTTAGGGTTTAGGGTAGTGTTGTAGTGTTTGCGTAGTGTAGGGTCATGCTGGGGTGTAGTGTTTTAGGGTTTTGGGTAGTGTTGTAGTGTTTGCGTAGTGTAGGGTCATGCTGGGGGTAGTGTTTTAGGATTTAGGGTAGTGTTGTAGTGTTTGCGTAGTGTAGGGTCATGCTGGGAGTAGTGTTTTAGGGTTTTGGGTAGTGTTGTAGTGTTTGCGTAGTGTAGGGTCATGCTGGGGGGTAGTGTTTTAGGGTTTTGGGTAGTGTTGTAGTGTTTGCGTAGTGTAGGGTCATGCTGGGGTGTAGTGTTTTAGGGTTTTGGGTAGTGTTGTAGTGTTTGCGTAGTGTAGGGTCATGCTGGGGGTAGTGTTTTAGGGTTTAGGGTAGTGTTGTAGTGTTTGCGTAGTGTAGGGTCATGCTGGGGGTAGTGTTTTAGGGTTTAGGGTAGTGTTGTAGTGTTTGCGTAGTGTAGGGTCATGCTGGGGTGTAGTGTTTTAGGGTTTTGGGTAGTGTTGTAGTGTTTGCGTAGTGTAGGGTCATGCTGGGGGTAGTGTTTTAGGGTTTAGGGTAGTGTTGTAGAGTTTGCGTAGTGTAGGGTCATGCTGGGGTGTAGTGTTTTAGGGTTTTGGGTAGTGTTGTAGTGTTTGCGTAGTGTAGGGTCATGCTGGGGGTAGTGTTTTAGGATTTAGGTTAGTGTTGTAGTGTTTGCGTAGTGTAGGGTCATGCTGGGGGTAGTGTTTTAGGGTTTAGGGTTGTGTTGTAGTGTTTGCGTAGTGTAGGGTCATGCTGGGGGTAGTGTTTTAGGGTTTAGGGTTGTGTTGTAGTGTTTGCGTAGTGTAGGGTCATGCTGGGGGTAGTGTTTTAGGGTTTAGGGTAGTGTTGTAGTGTTTGCGTAGTGTAGGGTCATGCTGGGGTGTAGTGTTTTAGGGTTTTGGGTAGTGTTGTAGTGTTTGCGTAGTGTAGGGTCATGCTGGGGTGTAGTGTTTTAGGGTTTTGGGTAGTGTTGTAGTGTTTGCGTAGTGTAGGGTCATGCTGGGGGTAGTGTTTTAGGGTTTAGGGTAGTGTTGTAGTGTTTGTGTAGTGTAGGGTCATGCTGGGGGTAGTGTTTTAGGGTTTAGGGTAGTGTTGTAGTGTTTGTGTAGTGTAGGGTCATGCTGGGGGTAGTGTTTTAGGGTTTTGGGTAGTGTTGTAGTGTTTGCGTAGTGTAGGGTCATGCTGGGGGTAGTGTTTTAGGATTTAGGTTAGTGTTGTAGTGTTTGCGTAGTGTAGGGTCATGCTGGGGGTAGTGTTTTAGGGTTTAGGGTTGTGTTGTAGTGTTTGCGTAGTGTAGGGTCATGCTGGGGGTAGTGTTTTAGGGTTTAGGGTTGTGTTGTAGTGTTTGCGTAGTGTAGGGTCATGCTGGGGGTAGTGTTTTAGGGTTTAGGGTAGTGTTGTAGTGTTTGCGTAGTGTAGGGTCATGCTGGGGTGTAGTGTTTTAGGGTTTTGGGTAGTGTTGTAGTGTTTGCGTAGTGTAGGGTCATGCTGGGAGTAGTGTTTTAGGGTTTTGGGTAGTGTTGTAGTGTTTGCGTAGTGTAGGGTCATGCTGGGGGGTAGTGTTTTAGGGTTTTGGGTAGTGTTGTAGTGTTTGCGTAGTGTAGGGTCATGCTGGGGTGTAGTGTTTTAGGGTTTTGGGTAGTGTTGTAGTGTTTGCGTAGTGTAGGGTCATGCTGGGGGTAGTGTTTTAGGGTTTAGGGTAGTGTTGTAGTGTTTGCGTAGTGTAGGGTCATGCTGGGGGTAGTGTTTTAGGGTTTAGGGTAGTGTTGTAGTGTTTGCGTAGTGTAGGGTCATGCTGGGGTGTAGTGTTTTAGGGTTTTGGGTAGTGTTGTAGTGTTTGCGTAGTGTAGGGTCATGCTGGGGGTAGTGTTTTAGGGTTTAGGGTAGTGTTGTAGAGTTTGCGTAGTGTAGGGTCATGCTGGGGTGTAGTGTTTTAGGGTTTTGGGTAGTGTTGTAGTGTTTGCGTAGTGTAGGGTCATGCTGGGGGTAGTGTTTTAGGATTTAGGTTAGTGTTGTAGTGTTTGCGTAGTGTAGGGTCATGCTGGGGGTAGTGTTTTAGGGTTTAGGGTTGTGTTGTAGTGTTTGCGTAGTGTAGGGTCATGCTGGGGGTAGTGTTTTAGGGTTTAGGGTTGTGTTGTAGTGTTTGCGTAGTGTAGGGTCATGCTGGGGGTAGTGTTTTAGGGTTTAGGGTAGTGTTGTAGTGTTTGCGTAGTGTAGGGTCATGCTGGGGTGTAGTGTTTTAGGGTTTTGGGTAGTGTTGTAGTGTTTGCGTAGTGTAGGGTCATGCTGGGGTGTAGTGTTTTAGGGTTTTGGGTAGTGTTGTAGTGTTTGCGTAGTGTAGGGTCATGCTGGGGGTAGTGTTTTAGGGTTTAGGGTAGTGTTGTAGTGTTTGTGTAGTGTAGGGTCATGCTGGGGGTAGTGTTTTAGGGTTTAGGGTAGTGTTGTAGTGTTTGTGTAGTGTAGGGTCATGCTGGGGGTAGTGTTTTAGGGTTTAGGGTAGTGTTGTACTGTTTGCGTAGTGTAGGGTCATGCTGGGGGTAGTGTTTTAGGGTTTTGGGTAGTGTTGTAGTGTTTGCGTAGTGTAGGGTCATGCTGGGGGTAGTGTTTTAGGGTTTAGGGTAGTGTTGTAGTGTTTGCGTAGTGTAGGGTCATGCTGGGGTGTAGTGTTTTAGGGTTTTGGGTAGTGTTGTAGTGTTTGCGTAGTGTAGGGTCATGCTGGGGGTAGTGTTTTAGGGTTTAGGTTAGTGTTGTAGTGTTTGCTTAGTGTAGGGTCATGCTGGGGGTAGTGTTTTAGGGTTTTGGGTAGTGTTGTAGTGTTTGCGTAGTGTAGTGTCATGCTGGGGGGTAGTGTTTTAGGGTTTCGGGTAGTGTTGTAGTGTTTGCGTAGTGTAGGGTCATGCTGGGGTGTAGTGTTTTAGGGTTTTGGGTAGTGTTGCAGTGTTTGCGTAGTGTAGGGTCATGCTGAGGGTAGTGTTTTAGGGTTTAGGGTAGTGTTGTAGTGTTTGCGTAGTGTAGGGTCATGCTGGGGGTAGTGTTTTAGGGTTTAGGGTAGTGTTGTAGTGTTTGCGTAGTGTAGGGTCATGCTGGGGGTAGTGTTTTAGGGTTTAGGGTAGTGTTGTAGTGTTTGCGTAGTGTAGGGTCATGCTGGGGGTAGTGTTTTAGGGTTTAGGGTAGTGTTGTAGTGTTTGCGTAGTGTAGGGTCATGCTGGGGGTAGTGTTTTAGGGTTTAGGGTAGTGTTGTAGTGTTTGCGTAGTGTAGGGTCATGCTGGGGGTAGTGTTTTAGGGTTTAGGGTAGTGTTGTAGTGTTTGCGTAGTGTAGGGTCATGCTGGGGTGTAGTGTTTTAGGGTTTTGGGTAGTGTTGTAGTGTTTGCGTAGTGTAGGGTCATGCTGGGGGTAGTGTTTTAGGATTTAGGTTAGTGTTGTAGTGTTTGCGTAGTGTAGGGTCATGCTGGGGGTAGTGTTTTAGGGTTTAGGGTTGTGTTGTAGTGTTTGCGTAGTGTAGGGTCATGCTGGGGGTAGTGTTTTAGGGTTTAGGGTTGTGTTGTAGTGTTTGCGTAGTGTAGGGTCATGCTGGGGGTTAGGGTTTTGGGTAGTGTTGTAGTGTTTGCGTAGTGTAGGGTCATGCTGGGGGTAGTGTTTTAGGGTTTAGGGTAGTGTTGTAGTGTTTGCGTAGTGTAGGGTCATGCTGGGGGTATTGTTTTAGGGTTTAGGGTAGTGTTGTAGTGTTTGTGTAGTGTAGGGTCATGCTGGGGGTAGTGTTTTAGGGTTTAGGGTAGTGTTGTACTGTTTGTGTAGTGTAGGGTCATGCTGGGGGTAGTGTTTTAGGGTTTAGGGTAGTTTAGTTGTTTAGTGTATGCTAAAGGCATATTCGTTCTAAAAGTTTTCGTTATTTTAATTTGCGGCCTAATAGTACATGCAGGATTTTTTTTGCGGACTGATGGTATGCGGGATTTCGTCATATATTCGCTAATCATACTTTCTATGGCAAAATGAACCCCCTCATTTTGTTCCTTTTTAAATTAAATGTTTTAAGAGTTACCACTTTATTCCAATCAAGATGGCTTCAGGTGTGCCATACCTTTGTAATAAGTAGGACTGTTAGCACTCTAGTTGTTCTTTAGAACACTCTGGGACAATCTGTCATTGGGCTATAGTTGGGCTACATCTGGCTGATATTTGGGCTACATTTGGTTTTTTTTGTCTCTGGTGGCCATCTTTGGGCTACATTGGGCTACATTGGGCTACATTGGGCTACATTTGGGCTCCAACATATATATAGCCCAATGTAGCCCAATATATATTTTTCAAAGTTAATTTTCGTAAAAACTACTGGAGCCTATATCTTGAGACATAGCAAAGGCACATCGGGCTACCAGTCCCTACAATTTTGCCAAGTTTGGTGTAAATCCATTCAGCCGTTCAGGCTAAAAGTGAGGCCAACCGCCCTATGGAAAATTGCATGGGAAAAACACGTTTTGGGACTCCCCTTTTTTCTCGGCCCCCCCTTGACGAAACCCCCCCAAATTTTCAGGGGCTGCTCAGAAACAAAATGTTCCATTTTCCTGAAAATTTCAGCCAATTCTGTCCTCATAAGCCAAAGTTATTCGACATAGAATTTTCAAAAATCCCATAGGAAAAAAATCCTAACTATATATACCTACTGGCTATCGCCAGTAGGTAATATATATATATATATATATATATATATATATATATATATATATATATATATATATATATATATATATATATATATATATATATATATATATATATATATATATATATATTCACTGAAAAAACCATAGGTTTCACACCAGTTATAGTTAGGATTTAGCATTTAAAAAACCTATTAAATTCACTGACAAAACCATAGATTTCACACCATTTATAGTTAGCTGGAAATTTTACTGACATAAAACCATTGAAATTCCCACGTTATAGTTAGTTGGACTCACTATAACTTGCGCGCCTGTAATGCACTGCTGATGACGTCACATATTACATCACTCATGACATGGTCAGTGACATCACTCATGACATCACTGATGACACCATCCAGTGAATGTGTGTCTTTCTGAAAAATAAATTTGTTTTATATATGTATTTGTAAAGGTCGATGGAAGAATAAATGTTTAAATAAGTGTGTAAATGGATGTTTTTTTTAAAAAAAATTGGTTGGGTAACTGGCTTATTACGTGTATCTTAGTGAATACATATATTAGCGAGTATTGCTTAAATATTTAAATGTTTGTATCAGTGTTTCTCTTTGTGTATAAGTGGCTGCAGGGGTTGGTGACTGACTCACTGTTTGTATGTGTTTTGAAGACAGCATATGTGCAGGACTGTATGGGTGGATGAGTGTGTATATGTGTGTGTTAGTGAGTGAATGACTGTCTCACTAGTGTCTTCATTAGTAACGACATATGTTTTAATCTAGTATATGTGAGTATTGATGTATATAAGTGAGTATAGTATATATTGTGAGAGATTGTAGGAGTTCCTGTTTAAATAAGTATGTGTTTCTATAAGTGATTGTTTAAGAGAGTAAGTATGGGTAAGTTTCCTTAGAAGTAAGGTGGTAGTGTGTGTATAAATGTATATGCAAATAAATGGATGTTCAATAGTTTATTTGCATGTGTGAGTATGTGTGTGAGTAACTTTTGGATGACTGCTGATGTGTAACAGGATGTATAGGTGTATCACTACATATGATGAGTGAGTATATATATGAGTGACTATATAGAACTGTTGGTGAATGAGTGGATGTGTATATAGATGGTGGAATTACTGAATTGGTTGTTGTTACTGGTTTGGGTATCTCCATTTTTTTGAAAATGTTTGTTTCTATTTTTGAATATGTGTTTCAAGCGTTACATTACACTGAAATTAGGTCTGTCACTCTGTCACAAGGATGGTGTCATCAGTGATGTCATGAGTGATGTCACTGACCATGTCATGAGTGATGTAATATGTGACGTCATCAGCAGTGCATTACAGGCGCGCAAGTTATAGTGAGTCCAACTAACTATAACGTGGGAATTTCAATGGTTTTATGTCAGTAAAATTTCCAGCTAACTATAAATGGTGTGAAATCTATGGTTTTGTCAGTGAATTTAATAGGTTTTTTAAATGCTAAATCCTAACTATAACTGGTGTGAAACCTATGGTTTTTTCAGTGAATTTCAAAGGTTTTTTAAATGCTAATTCCTAACTATAACTGGTGTGAAACCTATGGTTTTTTCAGTGAATTTCAAAGGTTTTTTTAATGCTAATTCCTAACTATATAAGACCTGAAAGCCCACCAGGAATCTCCAGTATGCGCCAGGGGACTGCATTGCAGAGAGGTGTAATGAAGCCACAACCCTTTTTACACCTCTCTGCAACGCAGCCCCCGTGCATGTTTGAAGAGGGGGAACTAATTCCCCTTGCATACTGGGGGCCCCTGGGGGCCAATTAGCCCACCTGGAACCTCCAGTATGCGCCAGGGGCTGCATTGCAGAGGTGTAATGAGACTATGCCCCTTGTTACACCTCTCTGCAACGCAGCCCACTGCCGCGTTTGCAGAGGGGGAACTAATTCCCCTTGCATACTGGGGGTCCCTGGGGTCAACTGGTCCACCAGGAGCCTCCAGTATGCGCGAGGGAGCTGCATTGCAGAGAAGTGTAATGAGGCCACACCCTTGTTACACCTCTCTGCAATGCAGGCCACTGGCGCGTTTGTAGAGGGGGGACTAATTCCCCTTGCATACTGGGGGTCCCTGGATCATATCTGCCCAAACACCGATATTCCGAACGATTGTAAATTACTTTTCTTGAGAAACATTTGGATTTGGATTATCATGTCCTATACTTTGGAATTTTTGAAAGACTGACTTTGAGGATGCTATAAATTACTCAAGTCTGCCCGAATTGTGTGGGTAAAATTGATACCTAGTCACTTTGAATAAGAATATACTTATGTCTCGTCTAACATTTGGAAGAAATATCTAGTTATATGACAACTGGATACCGACATAACTTGAAGGAAATAAGAACGCCCTGAAGAAGTTCTGTTGTACAGAACGAAACCTTTCGGCTGGCTGTGGTACATAAACTTAAGGAAAATAAAAGCATTTGAATATACACCAAGATTCAGCACTTCAATAAGGACTCTAAGTGATATGATTTGATTGGACTCATTGTGAAAGTGGTGCTGTGCCAAACTTTGGAATATTCTCCACTACTCTCTACTACTTACTCTCTCCTACTCCACTACTCTCAAATACTCACTGTCTACTACTCATTCTCTACTACTCTACTACTCTCTCTCTACTACTCACTCCCTACTACTCGCTACTCACTACTCCCTACTACTCACTATCTACTACTCTCTACTACTCACTCTCTACTACTCTCTCTACTACTCACTCTTTACTACTCACTACTACTCTCTACTACTCACTCTCTACTTCTCACTCTCTACTACTGTCTACTACTCACTCTCTACTACTCTCTCTCTACTAGTCTCTACTACTCACTCTACTACTCACTCTCTACTACTCACTACTATTCTCTCTGCTACTCATTCTCTACTACTCTCTACTACTCACTCTCTACTACTCACTCTCTACTACTCACTCTTTACTACTCTCTACTACTCACTTTCTACTGCTCTCTACTACTCACTCTACTACTTACTCTCTACTACTGTCTACTACTCACTCTCTACTACTCACTCTCTACTACTCTCTACTACTCACTCTACTATTCACTCTACTACTCTCTACTACTCACTCTCTGCTACTCTCTCTACTGCTCTCTACTACTCTCTACTACTCACTCTCTACTCTCTATTACTCACTCTCTACTCTCTACCTCTCTACCTCTCTCTTCTTCTCTCTCTACTAATCTCTACCTCTCTACCGCTACCTCTCTACCTCTCTACCTCTACACCTCTACCTCTCTACCTCTCTCTACACGCACACAATTACACATATATGCATATATATATATGCATATGCATTTATATATATATGTATGTGTATGTATAAAAAAAAACAACAAAACATTTTTTTTTTAAACAGCTACTTTTAAAACTGTCATTCTTTTTCCCCATGGTACACTCCCCGGTACGCTTACCGGTGCGCGTACCGGTGCGCGTACCGGGCGCTCACCCCGCGAAAATCAAAAAAAATTTTTATTTTTTTTTTGCTCCGCGGGGCCCTTTTATGGCCCCCACATCAAACCTAGGGGGTCAAGGGGGGTCTACTCTGCCCCCTTATGGTCATTTCCCTCTTTGTTTTGGCCACCTCTCGTGTCTCGATCCTACCGAGACACAAGATGGCGGCCGCTCCGGACTGTTTAGAATGTTTACAGACATCCCAGAGCCAATCAGCTTTCAGCGCGCAAGTCGCGGTAAGCGCCCGGTGCGCGTACCGGTGCGCGTACCGGAGCGCGGCTATAGATATATATATTTTTTTGAACCTTAATTACTCAAAATCCACTGGAGCACATATCTTGAGACATAGCAAAGGCACATCGGGCTACCAGTCCCTACAATTTTGCCAAGTTTGGTGGAAATCCATTCAGCCGTTCGGGCTAAAAGTGAAATCGACCGCCCTATGGAAATTAACATGGGGAAAACGCGTTTTGGGACCCCCCTTTTATCTCGGCCCCCGCTTGACGAATCCCCCCCAAACTTTCAGGGAAAGACCGGAACGCCGCGAGGCCATTTTGAGGAAATTTTCAGGCAGATTCGTCAACCGGCGCCAAAGTTATTCCAAATAGAATTTTCAGATTTAACATTGAAAAAAATCCTAACTATAACTACCTACTGGCGACCGCCAGTAGGTAATATATATATATATATATATATATATGGAAT